>NW_006239753.1:48951-75219 GCF_000226075.1 Solanum tuberosum
TCCAAAAACATGTATCTCGAATATATAATAAGCATGTACATTTAATTATGTGTATCTAAATATGAAATGTAGCTGAAACACATCAATTTAGGAACAAATCACGACTGTAAAGTATATGTCGTATCATTAATATCTTCGTGTTGTTAAAAATTATGTATCCAAAATTTAATGGTGGATACATATACATGGTCAGACACCCCATTACTAAAAATACAACTCAGATCTTAATTAAGATTACTACTTATTGGATACACATGTTTCAAGGGCTATATCAAAGTAAAATATTGGTACTACCAAATCCATGTCACGGTAGCCAAAGAAAGCCTTAGAAGAACACCAACAAACAAAAACTCTCTACAATACTCCCTTTGATCCTTTTGCGTTGTGGCATAACATAATCAAAACTAAGATCCATTTCTTCCGGAGACAAACAATCAAAACCCACTCTGAATTAAAGTTTTCTCTGTAACAGTTACTTTGATTTGATCTAGTTATAAATGAACAATACAAAATAATATTTGAGTTCAGGAGAATTTGTCGGCCATGGTGATGATATCTTGAGAAGAAGAGAGTAGATTAGCTATTGTTGGAATGAAATTGTACGATGAAATTCTTGAATCATAAAGGAGGAGACATAATTGAGTGATAAATATGGGAGGGGAGAATTAAGAGATAGTGGTTGATTTGGAGTGAAAGAGTTAATTAAGCAGATAATTAATCAATCCTAGTTTTGAGTTAATTAAGCAGATAATTAAGCAATCCTAGTTTTAAGATATGTGGGTATCTAATAATCTAATTGTATCTTCAAATAATATATTAATATATGGAATAAAATATTAAAAGTGGTAATATATGTAATTGTTTGAAAGTAAAGATAATATTAGTATATATAGTAGTGATGTATGTCTAATAAGGTAGTTTATCCTAATAATAATCGGTAAATTAAATACATGTAGTTATCGAATAGTTCAAATTTTCCAAACCAACTTCACCGACTTAATCAGAAATGACTCAGGACAACTATCGGGACGGATAAAATAGTAATTTCTAAAAATGACCTTTTGGGTCATTACATTATCCACCACTAAAAATCATGTTCGTCCTCGAACATAAAGAAGAAGAAAGAAGGAAAACCGACATTACCAAAAGCCTGAGGTATAATTTCTAGAGTCAATGTTTATCTTTCCGAGTGAGCACATCCTTAAGACCATTCCATCAAAAGAAACTACTAAGTACTGAACTTTTGAATCAAACTTTGGGCGATCTATAAATCTAAGAGTGATTATCAAGCCACAAACCAATTGATGAACTCAATCTGAACTCAACCCCATTGGACCTTAACACAACCATCATGATGAATCTTTTATCCCATAACCAAGATAACCTTCTAAATCAATTTTGACTACAACCAGAAGTGAGCCTGAATTAACCTCCAGACACTCATAATGCACAAATCATCGCACATCATATCAAGATTCCTTTCTCACAGTACAATCTTTCCACGAACTTAAGTTTTAAAATGTGATCTTTAGACATCGAGTACTAATCAAGGGAGAATCAAACTTATCTAACCCAAAGAAGAACAAGGTCAAGTAAACACCCAACAAGCGATACACTTCAAAATGTAGAACCTCTAACAACACTTTTAGACAATTGTAACTCATCATAGCTCTTATATAAGTTCTCATAAGCAAGGTTGTGCGTGTAGAATCACTAGTGTACTTTAACTAGCTCAAACAACATCAAATCTATCATAAAGTGAAATGACCAAGTTTGTCCAAGGATCCTACCCTATCAAGAAGAAATAAAAGGATCGGTGCATCTGATCCACCACTAAGGATTCACCCATAGAAGTAAAAACACATGTGGGCGTAAATACTCCAAACCATGTCTGAAACGAAGCAAGTAGTCACATAAGAATATACAGAATCAAAGTCGAATAACTCTAGATACTCCTTCCATAGTGCCCATATCAAACATTTTCATTCATCTAACTCTATCTCTTTGATTTTTAGTAACCCACAATCAACCAATTTGATCCCCATTACAATCTTACACATACTCGATTTATTAAACCTCACATACTTCTCACAGTACTCCATTGAAGTCAACACTCTTAATATCAACAAACATCATAACCACACCATCCATTTACCTTACTCTCAAACCATCACTAGTATCAAAGTCTTCTTAGCAAATACATTATAGCCTCCAAATTTTTTGAACTATAACTCTCTCTATCTTTCTATTTAAGCATCACATGATATATAAGAGTCTCATCCAAGGGTGATAACACAAAATTTCAAATCTGATAGTACTTTCTCATCGAGATGAAGCTATTGAATCATGTCAATGTCAACTCCACACAATCTTTCTCATACCAACTTTTCAACTATTATTCAAACCATCATATACCTCATACCAATACTTAGGAAATTCTTGGTCACCCCAATAATTCTATATATTTATGACCACACAATCTTTATTTACCATCAAGTGTCTATGTAACGTATCACAATTCACAACAGTCAATGTAGTTTCATCAACAAAGTAGTTTTAATCCTCTCGAAATCCTCAATAACCAAGTAGAAATGTAGGTTCATATCATAGTGCATTCATAATTCATCTACCATAATTTGAACAATCTAGCTCGACATAACCACATAGAATCTTTCACACATCATTACTAGTAACCCAAACCAAAACTCAATATTTATAAAAAAAAATCGATGATAAAATCCTAGTAAGTCTATACCGAATCAATTCACATCCATAGTCATATCTAAAAATCAAAGGCAATAAACAATACAACCTTCAACTACAATCCAATGTTTATACGAGAGGTCTTATTCCTCCACTTTTCTTAATTCTTCTCGTGATACAAAATTCTAAATAACTTGAACTCTTCAATACACCAAACTTTTGTTCCCTTTGTTGATTCGCTTACCAATCTTATTCTTTGGCCAACAACCCACAACATTTTTACCTTATCCTCTAAATCATAACATTATGTGAAACCCCCCTTACGTATAACAATCAAAATTAACCAAATTTACTACTCAAATTTTAAGCCCTTCCAAATGCTTCATACTCAATGCGATCAATCATTTCTTACCTTACCAATCCATACCTTGACAAAACACACTACGACAAACCTAAACTCATCATGAAAAACTTGAATTTTGAATCTAAACTGTGTAACCCAACCCCTTTATCTATCAACATTAGCTCATACCTTGAAATTTTTTGTGAATTCACGTATCTTAGCTTATCATTGATCGCCTCTCCATCGACCTTATCATATCCTTCGCTAAAAATCCTACCATACTCATTATCAAACTCAAAACCACAAAAAGAACTAATCATCATACTCGAGTTGAACGTCCGTACACTCCTTTCTCTACTTTTATCCAATAGTTTTTAACTAATTTGATGATCCTGTGACACTATATATTACCATAACCAGAGCAAAACAGGAGAGATCACGTATCTCTGAACCCAATTCTCAACCCCTCTGAAGATACCTCCTGAGCCCTTGCAATCAGAGAAAATATTCTTACTCTCACCTCTTTTCGAAGGCTACACTATGTCCCACTAATTTATTGTTTTTTCATTATGACTCTAGCTCCTTTAAATTCTATTCGAGCGGTGTTTCAACACCTCCTACAACTTTCCTTGCAACCACGCTACTCACCAAATAATAACAAACCATAACATTAGTACTCACAAGTTGTGATTACCATACAGAAATCCATTTAACCAACAATATTTATCATATAGTTCATCCCAATCACAATCCATCACGAACTCTTATTACCATTATGCTCAGTTAGCCCTTGCCATCACTACAAAGTCAACCTTTTCATCAGTATGACATTTTAAACCTAGTTATATCAATCAAATCCAAAGGACTAACCCACTTTTATATGCACTTTTTACTAAAATTTTCAATTACCTTCACACAAGTATACTCTTCGAGACTTTCTTTACCCATAAATTTGTCATTCTGGTATCTATCCCTTCCCTTGGACCTTAAGATGAACTCACCGATCCTTATTTAGAACCCTCGGGATACACTTCTTAACTTAACACATTAATATCGCATTAACAATCCACTACTAAAATCTTTCTTATACGCGCTGCTTAATCCCAAACATCTACAGTAACAACCTAGTTGGTTTCTCAAATGTGAATGAAACATCGAATCTTATTATACGAGCATGTGATACAACTGATCACTCTTTAATTTGTTAGTATTCACACTTGACAAATCGATGTATCCGTTTCCATATACCATTAGTGTCACACTGCAAAAATTTATTAGATCCACCACTAGAACATATCATACCTACCGAGAAGATCATATCCAAATAGGTCACACATTTCTACACGTCGAATAGCTATAAAATATTACCAAATCAGTTTCGTATCTAGCCCAAGCTATATGTATTCTTTCGTAGGTCAGGTCAATATCAAAAGTAACACACTCCATAACTCTAACCAAGTAAGCATCGGTACTATTGTAGTAGTCGTATCATGGCCTTCTTAAATATACACTCAATCTAAAAAAATCGTAGTAGAAATTTTGACCTCAATTAATACAACATCATTCTCATCATACACTAAACAACGCATACTTGTACAACTTTATTAACTGTAATTTTCAAAGTCACCATGTTCATGTCCTATCCATCCTTTTAATTATTTAACTTCAATTATCGAACTAATCAAGATATTGCCTATACCACACAAATACTATTCCTTCTATTAGGATAACTAGCCAAAAGAAATAACAACGTTCATAAAATCCCCCAAACATTTGTTCAACATCATCATCAAATGTCCTCAAAAAGCATCATCGAGCCATCACCTAACTCAACCCCTTCAAATTACTAAACATTTTGAATCCGACTACATATCATTTTCATAAGTCTATCACTTCCACCTTAATGCCAGATCTAACATCCAACCAATACATGACACACCAACTACTCACATGAGGAACTACACACGAGTCATCATATAAGTGAGAGTGAATGGAATAAAGCAATAAGAACCAGAATGACAAAGGATGCACGATAGAGATTCTAGAAGTGAAGATATTCTTAAAAGTCACTATAGCCTCTCGAAGATAAGTACAAACGTCTCTGTACCGATCCTCGAGACTCTACTTAGACTCGACTTGTATACACGTAAGACCTATGAACCTGGGGCTTTGATACCATGTTGTCACGACCCAAAAATAGACGTCATGGCACTCGTCTTATCCCACCAAGACAAGTCAGCCTAAAACTCAACCATTACAAATAAATGCGGAATTTTTTTATAATAAACTCAAAAATACCCCCAAAATCTGGTTGTCACGTGTACAAGTCTCTAATGTGTTATAACAAAATTGAAAAAAAAATACAAGTCTCAAATGAAATTGTTTCTAGAATAGAACAAGATCATAAATAAGGAGAAAGAAGATCCGCTGATATGACAAGCAGCTACCTCACTAACCTCCACAAGAAGCCTCAGACAAGGAGAAGGGAAAATATCACAAAGGTCTGGGCTAGTAACCTACAAAAAATGTAGTAGCAAGGGGTGAGTACCAAACCATATGGTACTCAACAAGTAAATCTCTAAACACAAGCTAAGGGGATAGAATACGGGTACTCCTTACACACCAACCGAACCTCCATAACTACAACATGCAATAAACCAGTCCAACCAACAGTTCACAGTTTACAAGCACATATCTCAATAATAACACTCTAACAATCACATATTCTCAACATAATGGTTCTCAAGTGCCGGCCACGCCCAGGGTATAGGCTTGGGGTATGACAAATTTGGTATCAGAGCATAGAGTTAAAGGGTCCTAGAGAGTGTGTGAAGCCGTGTCTGTAGAGTCCTAGAGAGTGTGTGAAGCCGTGTCTGTAGAGTCCTAGAGAGTGTGTGAAGCCGTGTCTGTAGAGTCCTAGAGAGTGTGTGAAGCCGTGTCTGTAGAGTCCTAGAGAGTGTGTGAAGCCGTGTCTGTAGAGTCCTAGAGAGTGTGTGAAGCCGTGTCTGTAGAGTCCTAGAGAGTGTGTGAAGCCGTGTCTGTAGAGTCCTAGAGAGTGTGTGAAGCCGTGTCTGTAGAGTCCTAGAGAGTGTGTGAAGCCGTGTCTGTAGAGTCCTAGAGAGTGTGTGAAGCCGTGTCTGTAGAGTCCTAGAGAGTGTGTGAAGCCGTGTCTGTAGAGTCCTAGAGAGTGTGTGAAGCCGTGTCTGTAGAGTCCTAGAGAGTGTGTGAAGCCGTGTCTGTAGAGTCCTAGAGAGTGTGTGAAGCCGTGTCTGTAGAGTCCTAGAGAGTGTGTGAAGCCGTGTCTGTAGAGTCCTAGTTATCGGTGTGAAGCGTGCCACATCTATAATTAGGAGGCTGAAACACTTAGGAAATTTTCTCACTTCTTTCACACTCATTTGGTGCGCTAGAGTTTGATCTTTAAAAGTTTCTTTCTAACTCGTGCTTGCGCGTAACCGATTGTGAGTTGGACTATTTTTGAGAGTGTTTTCATGGGGCGTTTCTTTCTCCGTGAGCTAAAAGAAGCAAAGAGATGGTTGCCGACATGAGGAGCAGGATGAGTTTATTCATTGTTGGGTTCCTCGTCTGTCAAATAAGGAAAGTAAGGAAACCATGCTACGAGGTGACATGGGCATATCAAGGTTGATGATCCATGTGCAACAAGTTGAGGGATAAGAAAGAGTTTAAGAACAAGAGAGTTAAGACATCAGGGACTGAATCCGGGCAGCAAAGGAGTAATGTGAACCGGTCTTCTTTCCAACATAAGCAGAAGGGACTTGCACCCAGGAACAAAGGTGAGTACACTAGTCAACATTTCAGGGCTAGAC
The DNA here is from genome assembly GCF_000226075.1 of Solanum tuberosum. Classification (NCBI taxonomy): domain Eukaryota; kingdom Viridiplantae; phylum Streptophyta; class Magnoliopsida; order Solanales; family Solanaceae; genus Solanum; species Solanum tuberosum. The sequence goes on from NW_006239753.1 coordinate 55,822, forward strand.
CTGCCCAATCTCAAGGTAGTGTGGCACAAGGAGGTAGTTAGGCTCCTACATGTTCTAAGTGTGGTAGAACCCAACCAGGTAAGTGTCGTGATGGCCAGTCAGGTTGTTTCAAGTGTGGACAAAAGGGTCACTTCATGAAAGAGTGCCCTAAGAACATGTAAGGTAGTGGAAATCAGGGTAATAGAGCCCAATATTTATTAGTTGCTCCACCAGACAGGGCTACACCTATAGGAGCTACTTCCGGTACTAGCGGAAGAGTAAAATGCCTTTATGCGATCAGTAGTCGCCAAGAGCAAGAGAACTCTCCAAATGTTGTTGTTGTTATGATCAAAGTCTTTACTTTTGATGTTTGTGTTTTGCTAGACCCAGGAGCAAGTTTATCTTTTGTAACCTCTTATGTTGCAAATAAGTTGATGTTCTTCCGGAGAAACTCTGTGAACCCTTTTGTGTGTCAACACCTGTTGGGGAGTCTATTCTAGCTGAGCGAGTATATCGTGATTGTGTCATTTCCATAAATCACAAAGACACCATGGCTGATTTAATTGAGTTAGACATGGTAGATTTTGATGTCATTCTAGGTATGGACTGGCTTCATGCCTGTTATGCCTCCATTGATTGTAGAACTCGAGTCATTAGGTTCCAAATTCCTAATGAACCTGTCTTAAAATGGAAAAGTAGTTCATCAGTGCCTAAGTGTCATTTTATTTCGTACCTTAAGGCAAGAAAGTTATTTTCCAAGGGGTGTGTCTATCACTTAGTCTGAGTTAATTACTCTAGTGTTGAGATACCTCATATTCAGACAGTTTCAGTAGTAAAAGAGTTTTCAAAAGTCTTTCCAGAGGATTTATCCTAAGTCCCTCTTAAGAGAGAGATAGACTTCGGTATAGATGTTCTTCTAGATACTCGTCCTATATCTATTCCGCCATATAGAATGGCACCAGCAAAGTTGAAAGAGCTTAAAGAGCAGTTAAAAGACCTCATAGATAAAGGCTTTATTTGACCAAGTGTCTCACCTTGGGGCGCTCTGGTCTTATTTGTGAGAAAGAAAGATGGTTCCCTTCGAATGTGTATATATTACCGTCAGTTGAATAAGATTACCATCAAGAACAAGTATCCTCTTCCAAGAATTGATGGTCTTTTCGATCAGCTTCAGGGTGCTACTTGTTTCTCTAAGATAGATCTCAGATCAGGCTACCATCAGTTGAAAGTAAAAGAATGTGACATTTCAAAGACAACATTTAAGACCCGTTATGGTCATTATGAGTTCCTAGTTATGTCCTTTGGTTTAACCAATGCGCCTGCAACATTTATGGACCTTATGAATAGAGTATTCAAGCCCATTTAGGAGTTTCTTGGGTTTGGCTGGCTATAGAGAATGTTCATAGAGGGGTTCTCATCTATTCCATTCCCTTTGACCAAGTTAACTCAGAAGTCAGTGAAGTTTCAAGGGTCTGAAGCTTGTGAGAAAAGCTTTCAGGAATTGAAAAAAAGGTTAACTACTGCCCCAGTTGTGACCTTACCAGAAGGTACCCTTGGTTTTGTGGTGTATTGTGATGAATCTAGAGTTGGTTTTGGTTGCGTGTTAATGCAGAATGGCAAGGTTATAGCTTATGCTTCCAGACAGTTTAAATTTCATGAGAAGAATTACCCAACCCATGACTTAGAGTTGGCTGCTGTAGTATTCGCTTTAAAGATATGGCGTCATTATTTGTATGGTGTTCATGTTGATGTATTCACTGATCACAAGAGTCTTCAATATGTGTTCACTCAGAAAGATCTTAAGCTCAGACAAAGGAGGTGGTTAGAATTGCTCAAGGATTATGACATGAGTATTCTTTATCACCCAGGTAAGGCTAATGTTGTTGCTGATGCTTTAAATAGGTTTTCTATGGGTAGTGTTGACACCTAATTTTGGCTCTCAACATGTAACTAAAATAATAATATTAATAATTAAAAAATATATATGTTATGAAAGTTTTATAGGGATACGAAAAGATTTTTATTTATTTTTTAATTGATAAATTTATTTCATAAATGTTATTTCTTATAAAAATTAAATATATTATATTACTACTTACTTTCTCATTTTTAAATAAGTGTCGTTCTTAAGAATTGAGTCTATTTGTTTTGTTCAAATATAATTTCTTTTGTCGCAATAGATATTTTTCGTACATTGTTTAAAAGTAGAAAGCTTAATTAATTAATGAGTTACTAATTTATATTAATTTAATTTTAAGAGTGACTAATTTGATCAAATAAATATATTATTAATCTTTTTTGACCCTTGATTTTTATTAACCGTCTGATCAAACGATCGAACGGTCGAGATCAAACCAAAGACTTTTAGACCCCTACACCGCCCTACTATTCCCAGAAATCACATTCTTCTTCCCGAACGTCTTCTCCATCACGTTCACCCTCCCACACCTCTTCCTCTTCCCCAAAAACCAACGCCCCAAGCTCCTCTCCCATGGTCCTATCACCACCCCCACGTGATCCCCCACCCCCTTCGTCAGAAACGGCTCTGGGCTGCCGGAAAAATGTCAATTTCGGCAGTTCCTTGCCCCATCTATCAGTCACCCTTTTCAATCAATCCGGAAAAAAAAGATATTCCAAGGTTTTTCTTCTTCTTCATAATTGTTTTCCTGTTTGCTCTGAGATGGGGGTATTCCAAGAATTCAATATTTGAATTCTTGGAGCCCAAATTAGCTATAAAAGGGAACCATTTGGTTCTCATAAAAGAATCCATCAACATCCGGAATTCAGGGAGAAAATCCAAGAATCAATCAAGAACTACCAACAAAGGAGAGCAAAAATCGCAGCCACCTCAAGTTTTTTTTAGAGTTCAAAAGTTCTTTTCTGGTCCTTCTATTTTTGGTTTTGAATTCGAGTTCGAGGAAGCTCTAAGTTGGAATTCTTGACGTCAAAGATGTAGTTTGCTGCTCTTGAAAAGGTATGCAACATCACCCTTCATTAAGCCTTTGTTTATCTTTTTCGCTAATAGTCTATTTTTTTAGTTGCTTAAAGATTAGAATTCTTCATCTTGGCTGGTGTTTTCGATTTTGATTTCTCTTAGCTGAATATAATCTGATTATGTATGAATTCTAAAGTATATTCTAAGTTGATTTCCTGATTGTAACTCGCTACGGTTCTCATTTTAGTCTCCATAGTTTTATCTTGATTAGTTTCGAATTATTCCACTCGTCTTAGTTTTATTCCTACCTTTTATACATTTACGACCTTGATTAGTGTCCAATATCATGGGTTTTGCCTCTCTTCACGCTTAATTTGGATGCGTGTGTTTGTTTTGATATATCCTTCTACTTGTTTGATTGTCGTTTTAACGAGATTACCTCTCCCTTTTTTTCATAACCCTAAGGCATTTAGTTCGTCTTGACATAACTTATTACATAAGTATAAAATGGCGTTTCCGTTAAGTTTCATCTTAAGTTGCGAAATATTTATGAGCTCATTGGAAGTTTGCTTCAATATTTACTAAGAGTAGTGTGCGATTCTTTTGTTTATTTTTTTTGTGATTTCTGGTTGATTTTCTCATTTTATACATGACATGATTCGATGCCAATGGCTATTTTCGTTCGGAAAGTGACAAGGTTCTGATTCTAAGATTGTTTCTTCTTCCTTAAATACAATGGTCATTTTCAGTAATGGTATGTGGTTTGACATGGCTGTTGCATTTGGGTCAATAATGTGATCATTTTATTGTGTAAGTTTTAGCCATCTGATTATTGACAATCCTTATTTGAATAATCGGCATCCCCTTTACTGTTTCTTTCTCTGTTCCTTTGAAAATTATTGTTTAAGCTTACTATGTTCCCCGTATCTGTTGAGTGTTGTAATAGGACTCATATATACTTGATTACATTCATAATGTATAGATTAAGTTCACCATCTAAGGTTCCAATCATTATCCAAAATGTGCTTTGTCCAGAATAGTTTGTATTCCTCTTTGGACTAACAAATGAAAAGAATTGGTAACAATTTTGTTATGCTAGATGTGACCTTCTTTCTGTATAATTGGTTGTTGAAATTTATAGACTTTTATCTTTTAATCTTATGAGCATTAACTTGAAGTAAACAAACTTTACTATTAAGTATTGGTTTGAATGGTCATTCACATTTTGAAGTAGAGCTGACTAGGAATTAAACTTATAAGATTTAATACCATGAATGACCAATATCTCATTAACAACAGTTTGCATGCTTGACTCGGTTTGATGACTAGTTTTTTTAGTGATGGGGCTGGTAGAACTTTTCTATTTCATAATATGTAGAGATAGTATCACGTGCCCCCCATGAAATTGCGCTTAAGGATGATATTGTTTCCAAGCATGCATGAGAGGATATAGACACATTTTAGTTTTGTAATTGAGGACATCTTTTTTTGGCATGCCATGACTAGTTCTATATATGAGTGTATTACATCTGACTTGCTTATGATCCTTAGAAGCATAATACTCATTATTTATTTAATTCATCTGGAATTAAGACACTAATCTTTATCTCTTTATTTTTCTTATGTTTCGTGTACAACCGGAGAGCTGGAGTTTCCACTTTGGAACTCGTTATTGGCCTAAAATATCAGGCCAACAGCAATTAGGATCATCGTAATACTTGGAGTCTCATAAATAGGAGTCCAACATTTCTTAGCCTTTCCTTTTTCGAGTTTGATTATATTATTTTGATATGTTGACTAACCTTTACTTATGCCTACATAACTCTTAAGTTTTCGATACATTGCTTGTCTTTTTATTTGAAGATTATTTATGTGAGATAATATTATTTGTTTGTGAATTTTGTGGAAATACTTTTAGAATAAATGATACAAAATATTATATTTTTTTGAAAATGGGTTAGCATTTTTACCTGTAACATTCTTTTCAGCCTTTTCAAACTGAGGAAAAAGGAACTCATGGTTTAAGAGTTTTTCAAAGGATGTTTCAAAAGAGCTAAAATAATATTCATTTAGGCTTAATTCATCGCTTAGGACCTCCAAATAAATTTGAAACTAGATTAAAGGCTAGAATAATTACCTTTAGAGATTACTTAAGGTTAAGATATTTACATTTAGACATACATATTTTTAAAACAAGTAGGGAAGTAGGCCCTTATATTTTATTAGCAAAAAGTAAAAAATGTAAGTTATAAGTTAAGTCGCACTAGTTAGGCCTATTTCATATTCTTTTACATCTCCCATATCCCCTTAGACATTTGATAATTATTTAACTTAGACGATACTTTCTAATTAGGTTATTCGTTAATATTTTATTTATAAAAGCATAACTTTTTTTTTCCAAAGAAGTCTAAGTTGGAGTAATATTTTCAAATATTATATACCTATTTTATAAACCAAGTGTTTAAAGTTTAAGTTTAAAAATACATACTTTGAGAGTTTAAATCCAAAAAGTTCTTTTAAAATATTACTTTCAAAAGGAAAAGAAACATTATTTTAGAAAGGGCCAAAACAAATGTTATTAAGTTTTGTAGAATTATTACTTTTGTCTTAAAGATACATACGACTTAGATTTTTTTTTTTAAAAGTAGGACCAAAGTATTTCAAGTTCAAATTTGCAAAAAGAATATTTTTCTTAGGGATAAGGGTCTGAAAAATACCCCAACTTTGGTCGGATTTGCTTTTGCGATACTAAACTTTCATAAGGACTTATTACCTTCCTAGACTATTTAATTCCATATTTTTTACCCCCTGAACTATTTAATAGTATGTTTTAAAGGTATATATGTGCCCACGTGGACACATTACTATTTATAATTTTGCATTATTTTTTATGTCCACGTGGACAAATATATATGTTTAAAATACGGTATTAAATAGTCTAGGGAGGTAATAGGTCCTCATTAAAGTTTAGTATCGCAACATCAAATCCTACCAAAGTTGTGGTATTTATAAGACCCTTATCTCTTTTTCTTACTTATACATATTTATCACTACTCATTTCCATTTTTTTTAGCACAAATGCTCCTCGTGCTATTATGAATTTCCCAACTTGTTTTCTTTGTTTAAAAAAGAAAGGGCTCGTGAAAAAAAAAAAACTTATACAAGTTTATTCATTTAGCCTAAGTTTGACATTTATTAGTTTTAATAATTCCTTAAAAGGATCCTTAACCTTTCCCTTTAGGATAATCAAAATCTGTCGCCTAGAATTACATAATTTAAATAGACCAATAAGAGTTACTTTAGCATTATTTAATTCAATATTTAGATGTCCTAATTCATTATCTTTGAAAATGGTTAGGCGATTTTTTTACTTCCTTTTAAAACTAAAGGTAGAAGAATAAAGATTTGGGGTGGGACGCAAATAATTAGGCTTATTTTATTTTATTTACATCACCCCTCATTGAAAAAATAATAATTTTGCTATTTCACTTTTCCAATCCAATATTGTCAAAAACATTTTAATTTCTTAACATGTTATTTCAAGACTTTAGATATGTCAACAGGTTCAAAATACAAGGTACATACATTTATATGTCATACACATAAAGGTATAAAATTCTATATTTTTTTTTAATTTTCTCTATACGTAACTTGTTATTTTGTTACACTTACATATTATTTTTTCTCTGTCACTTTACAAATGATACTTATTCTTTTTTTATAATTTATAAATCCCTACACTCTAATATACACATTATTTTACTATATATTTACACCCAACTATTATCTTATTTAATTTTATTTTTCTTTACATCTCAATTCTATATATAAATAAAACGATAAATTTTCATATCTTTTAAACTCAACATTTATTTTTGATACATTTATATAAGACACCTCTATATTTTTCAACATATAAAAATTGTCATACATTTTTAGTACATTTATTTATTTATTTATTACCGTATAATAAACATACTACTATTAATTTTATAGACATATATATGTCGTACCTTGTATTTTACTCTTTTCTTAAATACCGTATAATAAACATACTACTATTAATTTTATTGACATATATATGTCGTACCTTGTATTTTAATCTTTTCTTAAAATGATAAAATTTACTTACCATTGAGTTTAAAGAAAAAATAAATAAACATGTTTTCCTAACTATATTGTTCTAAATTGAGTTTAAGGACTATCTTCGGATAGACTCTGAGGGCTGCTTAATACCTTCCCTTCGAGTAACCAAAACCCTTACTCAGAATCTCACTGGATTCGCAAATCAAAACAGAGTTTACATTTACATATTAAAAAATGGTTTTCCTAATATTTTCCTTAAAATTTAGGTGGCGACTCTAAAATAAAAACAATTTTTCTTTCAAAATCAGAGTGTCGGCCATATTACGTTGTGAACTATTTCGATCAGTTCGAAATAGGGTGCGACAGCCTGACGACTCTGCTGGGGACTTTCTTAGGTTTTAACCTTAGAAAAACTCAATTTATGAACAACATTTGTGATTACGTGTTTATTTTTCAGCTTGCTATTGATATATTGCTTTGACTGAAAGGACGCAAGTGAAATTCAAACTTGTGTTTCGTATTTGTTTTAAAACACTACTTGTTATTGCTTTCCCTACATTGTCATTTGCACATTCTATCAAGTCTTGACCGTACACGCACACACTGTACACGCGAGGGGTGTTTCTCTGCTGGGGACTTACTTAGGTTTTAACCTTAGAAAAACTTAATTTAGGAATAACATTTGTGATTACGTGTTTATTTTTCAGCTTGCTATTGCTATATTGCTTTGACTGAAATGACGCAAGTGAAATCCAAACTTGTGTTCCTTATTTGTTTTAAAACACTACTTGTTACTTCTTTTCCTACATTGTTATTTGCACATTCTATTGAGTCTTTGCCGTACACGCACACACTGTACATGCGAGGGGTGTTCCTGCACTCCTCTGAAACTCTCTTTGGATTCCTTAGTTTCAGAGTTGGTGCAATTAAGATAGTGCGCCTTCTCGCAATTACTCAGTCCCACTCTCAATCATCTAGGAAAAAAATCTTACTCTTAAAATATGTCATGTTGCATAGCCTTAGGCAAGACAATATACGGTATTATCGTTGCGTTTAGGAAACCACCCAAATGTCAATGAGTTTCTTCTTTAAAACTCGACGACATAAACTATGTGTGGAATCGATATAAATTATCCAAACTTAAACACTTAACGGATTTGGAGCAAATAAACTTATTACACCATTTACCCTCTTTACAGATGAACCTCAACCAAGACTTGCCGGATATCCAAATGGTCGTTTCACCGCCCCGCATTCTACAGAATTGGTGGCAAAATATCTAGAGGATACACGGGGCTGAGATTTGAGGGCACTTAGGAGCATTGTTGTCACTTCTGGGGACACGGTGTGGGAAGGTGTTTGCCACTCAGTTAATGGGGTTTTAGGAACCGAGCACCGTAACTTTCAAATTCCTGGATTTTGAGATCACTCCTACACTAGAGGAGTTCAGTAGTCTTACCGAGCTACCGATTAGATGGAGGCTACCGATGATCCCGTCAACTATCTGTACTGGTCATTTTCTAAGTCTCATTGATCTACATATATTTCGGTCATTGAGATATGTGGACGGCGGATAGGTTGAATTAGACTATCTCTTTCAGAGGTTTGGGCGTTCAGAAGGTTACTATGAATATCAGCGTGAATTTGAATGTACTCGCGGAGCGTGGGAACATATGAGGCTGAGAGTATTCGTTATGGCTTTCCTGGGAGTTATGGTGTTCTCGATAAGGTCCGATTCTGTTGATATCAACATATTGCCGATGGTTATAAACATCTTCAACGATCCAGAACGATTTTCTTTAGTGCCCATGATCCTCGCCGAAGTTCTTCGTTCGATGACAGCCTGCATTAGGGGAACAACTTCTTCGGGGGATGCAGTATGCTACTACAAATCTGGGCGAGAGAACATTTCTATTGTCGTGATCCACAAATAGATTTCTACATGGGTGCACGTAACATGATCGAAAGCCATGAAGATTATCTCTAAAATTGGGTGGGCGCGCCGATAGGAAGGGAAGAGTGGCGCACATTCCTGAACAACCTTACAGGAGATGCCATCCAATGGAAGTCTTCTTGGATAAGAGGAGTGGCGTTTGCGAGGACCCGATATTTTTTCTTTATCGAGTTAATTGGGCTGAGGGAAATTTAACCATATGCACCTCTTCGGGTTATTCGGCAATTTGGAGTCATCCAAGACATTTCTCTATGGTCAATCATGGGGTCACATGAATATGCTTTCACTTCAGTCTCGCTTGAACTGATAAGAAATCTGCAAGCCTAGTGGGAATACACGATCAATTTGGAAATAAGAGAGGCAAAATGGTGCACACCGGAGTATTACACTTGGCGGAATACTGTGAGTCATGGCTCATGCAAGCGTACGCGGGCACCGGGGGTTTGTAGACAACCAACAGATTGATTGAATTAGAGAATTGGTGCTTCCTCGCATGGGATTCACCACATCTATGTATAATTAGATTTTTCCTGGATCCATTGACTATTTGATTCAGGTTGAAGAAGAAGAAGAAGAAAATGAAGAAGACCTGAAAGAGGATCCCGAAGAAGACCCAGAGGAGGACCCAGAAGAAGAGGTAGAGGTAGACTACATGGAGGTTTCTGAATCAGGTTCTAACATCTATGACCCAAGAGATGGAGGGGTAATAAACATGTCTCTCGAACGCAGCCCCAACGAGTCTCCAGAGTACCACCCAGGGCTATATTATGATGGGGACGATGATGATGATGATGCTCCAACATGGTCGTAGATTCGTCTTTCTTCTTTGAACTCTTTTTATAAGCTCCTCAAAGTGTCATGTGGCCTATCCCTCTTGTATGCCTTTTGGCCCCCCGTATTTTCAGTTCTTAGGTTTCTGATTGCCTACCTCAATGTAACAATCAAGACTACCTTAATCAATGAAGTTATGTTTGCTCCAAAATATAAAATGTGTTTAAATGGATAATTTATTATCAAACTGATTGCAACGTAGGCCTACCTAAGGCAAAAAGAGGTTCTGCATTAGGACGCGTTTTGAATGTCGCCAAATTGGCATATATATGTGTTACACTTATATATTTGTTACATCTTTCAATATTTTCCAAACTAACATTAGTTTCCTTTTTCTTTGTTTTCTTTTCTTTTTCATCATTTATCCCCAAAAGTACGTTTATTTGTGTCGACTTGCAAACTGGCTAACTCACGATACAACCTTCGATAAAAAATAAAGATGACTGATAAAGACGACTTCAACGCTGCTGCAAACATAATGATACCTATTGAGAACCCAGAAGGTTCTCGAAACATGATATACATCCAAAATGAAGAGAAAATGGCTTGCATGGAGCAAGAACTCGAGATCTTGAGAGTGGAATTACACCAAGTGCAAGACTTGGCCAAACTGTCAGCTACCACTTTCCCTACTTTCAAGACGCCTATCTACTTCGCCAAAGCTGACTTGCCTTCTGCCGACTTGCCAAATCAGCTAGAACAAACTCAACACGCTCCAACTCACGGTCGAGTTCCACCAGCTTCTCCAACCGCAATTAGGACCGTTCTCAACCTTTCCAATCACGACCCTACCATACCAACAATGCAACAGATACTTGGGGCACATGTCGCCGCTCCCTATGAGCCATATGTTCCACCCGTATATGGCGCTGAAGCTCCTACCTTCACAATACCAGCAAAGATTAATATCCCGTATGAGGTCGATCAATATGCAGAAATGGAGAAAGATACCCAGCTAAAAGAAGATGCATCGATAAATGCCCAACTTCAGGGTCTAAGAAAGGCATTGAAAAGCCTACACGTTACTAAAGGAATGGAGAGTCTGGATTATGATGACTTGTGCATCCACCCAAACGTTGACATGCCGGTAGGGTACAAACCACCGAAGTTTGACATGTTCGATGGAAAATGTGACTTTCATGCACATTTAACGGCATACTGTGACAAGTTAGTCGGTGTAGGGAGGAATGAGAAGCTGAGGATGAAGTTGTTCATCCGGAGTCTGTCTGGAGAAGCATTAACCTGGTATACCCGCCAAGACCCTCGCAAATGGCGAGACTGGTAGGAAATGGCTGAAGACTTCATGAATCGTTTCAAATTGAATATTGAAATTACTGCTAACAGATTTTCATTATCCAACATACAGAAGAAGCCATCAGAGAATTTCCAGGAGTACGCACAACGTTGGAGAACCGAACCCGCAAGGGTGCAACCATCACTAGATGAAAGTGAGCTTTCAAAGTACTTTATTCGAGCTCAAGAAGGTGTCTACTTTGAAAAGATGATGTCAATGATGGGCCAGAAGTTTGCAGAATTGGTCAAGATGGGAGACTTTATAGAGGAGGGTGTTAAATCTGGGAAGATCCAGTCTATGGTCGCATTGCTAGCTACAAGTAGGGCTTTAAAAACGGGTTCCTTTGGTGGCATAAAAAAGAAAAGGGAGGATGTTTCAGCTGTCACTTACCAACAAGGAGGACCGTCCCACCGATACCCTAGTAATCCCTAAATCGTTGTGCATACTTCATACGTCGCATACCCAATATATAATAGCCAACCACACTATAATCCACCCCGAGCACCAGCATACCAAAATCCTCCAAGACCATATGTCCCTGTCCAAGCACCAATCCACCAGAATAGACCAGCATATGCACCGAGACCACGTCCAAATTTTGAAGCTAGAAATGCTCGAACTTACACACCGATTGCCGAACCCTACGCCCAATTGTTTGAAAGGTTGAGGACAGCGGGAGTGCTGCAACCAGTTGAAGGAAAACTTCCTGATCCAATCCCTCGTAATTTTAATGGAAACAAGCGATGCGCTTACCACTCGGGAATCCAAGGACACGACAGAGAAGATTGTTATGGGTTAAAGAACCAGATCGAGTCTTTAATCAGAAGAGGAGTAATCAATGCACTCCAGTGCCTCCTAATGTGAATAACAACCCTTTGCCAAACCATGAGAATTGGGAAGTCAACATGGTTACTTTTGATGAAGAATATGGGGGCCCTAATTGTCCAGACATAGATGAACCAGATGCCATGACATCTTTGGCTCAATATGTTATCACTGTTCAACTAAGGGAACCTCTGACTGTCCAAACATATCTCCCAAGAGTTCTAATGACCACTCTAAGTGCTAGAAAGCCTGAATATGACACCAAAGCAATCCCTTGGGACTGTCGAGCAGACGCCAAGGGCAAGATGATCGACACTGCCGTAGCTCAAGGGATGACTAGGTTGGGGAGGTGTTATGCCCCACAGGACCTAAATCAAAGAGTTCTCGGAAAAGAACATAATCCAAAGAAGAATGTTACCGATGCTGAAGCCGCAGAGTTTTGGAAGAAGATGCAGTCTAAAGACTATTAAGAACAGAATCCATAGAAGAATGTTACCGATGCTGAAGCCGCAGAATTTTGGAAGAAGATGCAGCCTAAAGACTATTCAGTCGAAGAGCAGCTGAAGAAGACGCCTGCCCACATATTTATTTTGTCTCTGCTTATGAGTTCTGAAGCTCATAGGAATGCTTTGATAGAAGTGTTAGACGGAGTGAATATTCTAAAAAAGATCACTAGTGAAACCTTAGCTTCAACGATTGGAAGAATAGTGGATGCTAACAAGATTTCTTTCCATGATGATCAACAAAGCGCTTCACATCGCAGTAACGTGTTGTGATAAGGTTGTGACTCGAGTTCTAATTGATGGTGGTTCTGGATGCAATATCTATCCTTTCACCACTCTGAAGGAATTAGGTATTAATATGGGAGAGATAAAGGAAAATCCTATGAAAGTTAGAGCTTTTGATGGAGCGCAAAGAAGTGTCATTGGAGAGATCTATCTCTCATTGCAGGTGGGACCGGCTGAATTCCCCATCCTATTTCAAGTGATGGATGTATCATGCAACTACAACCTGTTGCTGGGAAGACCATGGATTCACATGGCAAGAGCGGTTCCTTCCACTCTTCACCAATGTGTAAAGTTTTAGTGGGGTCACACAGAAGTTACCATCCACGGAGAGCTCAGTCACCCCATCCTTTCTGTTAATTCTATCCAGTCGCTGACGAGTTAGACGGAGCCACCTTTCACACTTTGGAAATTATGCAAGCTATAAGGTTCAGTGAGGAAGCAGAGGGAGGTAATACAAAGTTGTCAAGTGCGGCGAAAATGGTTGCGTCAGCTATGTTGAAGTATGGATATCAGACTAAGAATGAACTTGGACCTAAGTCCAATGGCATAGTTGAGCCGATCCAGCTGAAGCATTAGAGAGGCACCAACAGACTCAGATATGAGCCTGCCTCGGGAAGAGACCGTTACGGGTCAAGCGATACAATCTTTGTACCAAAACAAGCTTTGATTCCAGATCAAGCCGGTGTTGATGACATCATGGAAGGAATAGGCAATCTGTTCATGGCCATGGCTGGAGAAGAAGCAGGGATAAATCTCAACAAGTTGACCATTCGTAATGCCGAACCTGGAGAAATCTTGCAGAATTGGACCATCATCCCGTCCCTGTTTCAACCAGAGTTCTGGTAGTGTGGAAAAGTAGTCTTGATTTTAAAATTCGCATGATCAAATTGAGGCTTGAATCATGCCTAATATTTTGTTGCTTGCCTCTTCTAAAAGTTAGAATGCTTTGAAATAAAAAGTCTTTATTTTCTTTGAAAAATTTCTCGTTATTCTAAATATCTATTTATTTTTACTTACCTTTTTCCCTTTTCAGCACTCATATTAATAAATATCCTCGTTCAATGGTTATGACATATAAAGAATCCACCGAGCAAGGTGAAAGCGATGAGAAAGATCACGAAGAGTACGATGAAAGCATGATGCCGGAAAATCTGCCACATGAGATCGAGCAAGTTGAAAGTTAGAAAAAACCCAATATGGATTAAACAGAGGTTGTCAACTTGGGCGATGAGGAAATCGTGAAGGAAACAAGAGTCAGGATACATTTGGAGGCTGAAAGAAAGCAAGAGTTAATGGAGTTGCTTTAGCAATATGTTGACGTATTTGCTTGGTCTTATGATGACATGTCAGGATTAAGCACTGATATTGTCTCACACAAATTACCGACTGATCCCACTTGTCTTCCCGTTAAGCAAAAGACAAGAAAATTCAAGCCAGATTTGAGTTTAAGGATCAAGGAGGCAAATTGAGGCGAACGTTGTAAGGGTTACAAATTACCCCACATGGTTAGCCAATATTGTGCCAGTGCCAAAAAAGGATGGAAAGATCAGAATATGTGTAGACTATCGAGATCTCAACAGGGCCAGTCCTAAGGGTGATTTCCCTCTTCCGAATATTCATATACTCATCGATAATTGTGCAATACATGAGTTGTAATCATTTATCGATTGCTTTGCAAGATATCACCAAATCCTGATGGATGAAGATGATGCGGAGAAGATAGCGTTTATCACTCCATAGGGAGTGTACTACTACAGAGTAATGCCATTTGGTCTAAAAAATGCCGGTGCAATCTACATGAGGGCCATGACTACCCATTTTCACGAAATGATCCACAAAGAAATTGAAGTGTACGTGGATGACGTCGTTATCAAATCCAAAAGAAGTTCAGACCACCTGAATGACTTACGAAAGTTCTATGAGAGGTTGCTTAAGTATATTCTAAAGTTGAATCCAGCAAAGTGTGCATTTGGAGTACCCACGGGAAAACTATTGGGATTCATCGTTAGCAGGAAAGGCATAGAGTTGGATCCATCAAAGATAAAAGGCAATCCAAGAGCTACATCCACCCAAGACCAGGAAGGACATAATGAGTTTCTTGGGAAGACTGAATTACATCAGTCAGTTCATAGCTCAATCCACAGTGATCTGTGAACCCATATTCAAGTTACTGAAGAAGGATGCTGCCACGAAATGGACCGAGGAATGCCAAAGGGCTTTCGATAGAATCAAAGAATACATGTCCAACCCACCAGTATTGGTCCCACCAGAGCCTGGAAAGCCTTTGTTATTGTATCTATCTGTCATGCATAATGCATTTGGATGTGTATTGGGACAGCATGATGAGACAGGTAGAATAGAGAAAGCTATTTACTATTTGAGCAAGAAGTTCACACCATACGAGGCAAGATACAAACATGTTGCGCTTTGACTTGGATTGCGCAAAAATTTAGGCATTACCTGTCTGCATACACCACGTACTTGATCTCAAGAATGGATCCCCTAAAGTACATCTTTCAGAATCCCATGCCTACGGGTAAACTGGCGAAGTGGCAAATTTTGTTGAGCGAGTTTGATATTGTGTATGTGACAGAGAAGGCCATCAAGGGACAAGCCCTAGCTGATCACCTCACAAAAAATCTGGTGGACTAGGATTACAAGCCACTCACGACCTACTTCCCTGATGAAGAGGTGTTATTTGTAGGAGAAAATATATTAGAATCGTATGATAGATGGAGAATGTTCTTTGATGGGGCATCAAACTCTATAGGAGTTGGAATAGGAGCAGTCTTAATTTCGAAAACAGGTCAGTATTACCCAATCTCAACCACGATTAGGTTCTATTGTACCAATAACATGACGGAATATGAAGCTTGTATTCTCGGACTCAGAATGGCCATAGACATGAATATCAAAGAACTCTTGGTGATATTAGACTCTGACTTGTTGGTTTATCAAGTGCAAGGAGAATGGAACACTAAGAATGTCAAGATCCTTCCTTATTTGCATTACATAAAAGAGTTGAGTAGGAGATCCATAAGGATTCAGTTCAAGCATGTCCCTCGAGCTCAAAATGAGTTTGCCGATTCTTTAGAACATTATCCTCAATGATTCAACATCCAGACAAGAATTACATCGACCCTATCGATATAGAGATACATGATCAACATGCATACTGTTTTCATGTAGATGAGGAACTGGATGGAAAACCATGGTACTATGACATTAGAAGGTTGATAGAAGAACAAGAATATCCTGAAAATGCTACGAGCAAGAAAAAATAGACTATGAGGAGGATGACCAATCATTTCTTCCCTAACGGAGAAATCCTATATCGGAGAACTTAAGGTCAGAAGATTGATAAAAGCACAAGAATATCCTGAAAATGCTACAAGCAAGCAGAAATGGACTTCGAGGAGGATGGCAAATCATTTCTTCCTTAACGGAGAAATCCTATATAGGAGAACTTCAGATTTAGGATTGCTGAGGTGTGTCGACGCCGCAGAAGCAATAAGGCTTTTGGAAGAAATACATGCAGGAACATATGGACCTCACATGAATAGGTTCACTTTAGCAAAGAAGATTTTAAGATCTGGATATTTTTGGATGACCATTGAGAGAGATAGCATCCGGTATGTGAAAAAGTGTCATCAATGTCAAGTGCATGGAGATTTTATACGGGTTCCATCGAATGAGCTTAATGTGATGGGTTCCTCTTGGCCATTTGCCGCTTGGGGCATAGATGTTATTGGACCCATAGAGCCTCCCACATCAAATGGACATCGTTTCATCCTGGTGGCTATCGATTATTTCACAAAATGGGTAGAAGCTTCGACATACAAGGCAGTGACAAAGAAGGTGGTAGTAGACTTTGTTCGCGACAATATAGTTTGTCGGTTTGGAATTCCAGAATCAATCAAAACAGATAATGCGGCCAACCTCAACAGCGATATTATGAAGGAAACTTGTGAAAAGTTCAAGATTGCTCATCGAAATTCCACGGTTTACCGTCCACAGATGAATAGAGCAGTTGAGGCTGCAAATAAGAATATCAAGAAGATTTTTAAGGAAAATAAGTTGGACAGTCACAGGAAATGGCATGAGAAGCTACCATATGCTTTTACTCGGTTATCGCACCACAATCAGAACATCAACTGGGGCAACTTCTTATATGTTGGTTTATGGTTCGGAAGCAGTAATACTTGCCGAGGTGGAAATACCATCTTTAAGGATTATCCAAGAGGTTGGTCTAGACGGTGCGGAATGGATACGTAGCAGAAATGAACAGTTGATGCTCATCGATGAAAAGAGGATGGACGCGGTTTGTCATGGACAACTCTATCAGAATAGAATGACCAAAGCGTTTAACAAGAAAGTCAAACCTTGACAGTTCACACCAGGGCAGTTAGTATTGAAGAAGATATTTTCTCACCAAGAAGAAGCCAAAGGGGAATTTGCACCAAATTGGCAAGGACCCTACATGGTTCATAGAGTACTCTCTGGAGGAGCGGTAATCTTAGCAGAAATGGATGGCAGAGTGAACACAAAGCCAATCAATTCAGACGCCATCAAGAAATACTACATCTGAAGACCTCAAGATTAGTGCTTATTTCTTGTACTTTTGCATTTTTGATATAACAGAACTACGTCTAGACCTGACTTCCCACAGCGGGGTACGTAGGCAACCCACATCGGATCTGGTCTCCCTTAGAAAACCCAAAATCATCATTTCCATGTATTTAGAACTACGTTCGACCTGAATTCCCTCGGTGGGATACGTAGGCAATCCTTGTCGGATTCGGTCATTTGCATTTCATATTTTTCACTTTCCTTTTGTATTTGAACTACGTCCTGACCTAATTCTACTTGGATACATAGGCAGCCTGATTCAGGCCCGGTCATTGCATGTCATATCTTTCACTCTCCCATGTCATAGTTTTCAAAAGATTTTTCTACTCTTCCACCTACCAAGTCTCTAGGTTAAGAAACTATGTGCAGGCTAAGAGGACGTCGAAAGATCCCAGTGACGAAGTTTCAGTCCGCGAGTCGATACAAATCAATACCCCCTCCCAAACTAAAAATTTTCTTTGAGCGCAGGAACACATGAATCAAGAAAATATCATCAAGTCTCAGGGCACGACCGGAGGCCCCACTCGACCTCTACAATCATTAGCCAAAATACTATTTCCCTACTTTATTTCCCGGAAGTACTTCAACTTGCATCTTATGTCTAAGAATATTTTATTTAAATTTTTGTAGGTACGCACAAGATCCAGATGAAATGCTGAAGAAAAGAGGGACCTCGTAGGAAAATAGAATAGTTAAATTTCTGTCAAAATAACTCCACCAACTGGAGCTTGTAATCTAACCTCATCAACAACTCCGCCAATCGGAGACCACCGTCTAACATCGTCGAACTCCACAAGCCTGGGGTTGTCCATAACAAATGTCACTCAAACTCCATCGATTCGAGGTTGTACATAGCAAACATCATCAAATTACGCCAACTGGAGGCTGTACATAGCAAGCATCATCAAACTCCGCCAATCTGACGCTGTACATAACGAATATCGTCAAACTCCGCCAACCGAAGGCTGTACATAGCAAACATCGACCGAACTCCGCCAATCGGAACCTGTATATAAGCAAAGAAGCAACACTCCGCCAATCAGAGACCACATCATAGTGACGTCACTGAAGCTCCACCAACTGGGAGCATGAAAGCACAATGACACTTTCATACACTAACAATAACATGTTACATTACAAGCTTTATAAAGTCGGATATAGGCTTTTGCTTTACAACAGCCCCACTAAGAGGAGGTCTACATTACAAGCTTTACACAGCCGGATACATGCTTTTACATTACAACATCCCCGCCAGTCGAGGGCCTTTACATTACAAGTTACTTTACCTACATCACATTCACAACACAAAAAATAGGGACATCTACACTGTACTCTTTACATTCCAATTTCAATTTATAATTTTTGAACCGCAATAGGTACTTTTCACCTTTTTACATGTTTTGCAGGACAATGCATTACAACGAGGAACTCCCTCTAAGCAGCAAACTAGGGCAAGTTAGTGCAATGTTAAGCATCACTAGCTACGTCAAGGATTCACTTTCAAAACTCAACTCGACTCGATTTTCAAAAGTCCAGATAACTCTCTTTGGGTCTCACTTCATTATAACCCGACACTGGGGCATTCTTTTTTTTAAAAAAATAAAATAAAAAAGCATCCCTCTACCATAAGTCTCCAGTAGAAATTGCTACGGAGCATTTTCTCATTCATGTTCTTTAGAACTATATCTCGTCCCTCTATTCGTGATAATCTCTTCAAACCTCACCACCAAAAAATTTCAGTATTACCATAATTCGATACTGGGGCAAATTTTTAACAAAAAAATTCTATGTTCCTACGCTCTCGAACTACTTATGGCCTAATTTCTCATGAAACCTGAGATATGTAGGCAACTCAGAAACCAGAGTTCGGCCATAACTCCATAAACATTTCTTGCCGAGTTTTGGTCAAGGTGTATTTTAGTGGGTCGCCTAAAATTGGATCGTGTCAATGTTTCTTTGTCCACGTCTTCTTTACTCTCTTCCACAGAAAAAGAATGGGGCAAGTTGTTGACACCCAATTTTGGCTCTCAACATTTAACTATAGTAATTATAATAATAATAATAATAAAATATATAT
>NW_006239753.1:75426-84169 GCF_000226075.1 Solanum tuberosum
TTTTTTTTTGTTCAAATATAATTTCTTTTGTCGCAATAGATATTTTTCTTACATTGTTTAAAAGTAGAAAGCTTAATTAATTAATGAGTTACTAATTTATATTAATTTAATTTTAAGAGTGACTAATTTTATCAAATAAGCTAGTTTTGCAAAATAATTAATTTTAATTTAATAAATTATAGTTAGTTAATAAAGAAGAGGTCATAATTTAAATGAATTTAATTTGAACAAAACTTGGCAATCCAAGTCCCCTTAAACCGGCCAATCTGTGTGTGCCACGTAGGTGAGCACATGGATTGTGCTTCTTAACTTTTAATCTCAACCCTCTATTTTAATCCAACGACTTTAATTAATTCATCTTTTTAATATATAACTAGTTTTTCGACACGTGCGTTGCACGTGATTATCAATTCACAAAATTTATGTGAAGATTTGAATAATAATGTTTGCACAATATAATATTGCAGATTCTTTTGTGAATATTCAGCGTGGATCGTCATATGTATCTCTTATTCAAACGAACCTATGAAGATGGTCAATGAAAAAATTGATTAGTTAAATGCAATAATGTATATATTTATTTCAATGTGATGAGGCTCAATCATGTAATTAGTCGTATCTCACCAATATTACCTTATAGACTATATTTGTTGTGTATTTTTCTTGTCATGTAACCAAATGTTCTTTGCACATGTATTCCACTTAATCTGTTTAGATGTCATATGAACATGTTGAGAACAACTACATTTTATTTTTTAGAACTATATTTGTATATTAATTTTTATTTTATAAGTTATAACATAATAGATGACGTTATTTTTATTGGCTCTCATATTTGACATCTCGATTGACTGTGTATTCCTTTTTTTTACTGAAAAACTAAAAATTAAAATTAAAGAATATATTCTATCTGTGAAATCATATATATAATCACATGTTTATCTTACACCCAACAAAGATATAGTTCATATACTTGTACACAATTTTCAATTTATTCGTCCAAAGAAAAATAACAACACTATGTTATCACATATATAGGGTGGTATAATAATATGAAAAATCATTGGTCAAAAGTTAATATAAGGAAAGATGAATGATAGAAATAATTAATGTAATAACTATGTGAATTCATAGTATTATTACTAAAGAAAGTAAAAGAGTGTGAATAATATTTGCAATAATTAGTAATATCATATACTTACACAAATAAATAGGAGATTTAATTAAAAAATTATTTTGTTAATGATAAATTTTAAATGAGTCACATATTTTCACTTTTGTTGTGAGTTTTTTTTTTTAAAAAAAACTCAAAAATTTTAAAATAATATATTTTGACGTTAAAAGATCTTGTTAACTTGATAATACATTCGTGACATATATAAATCCCCTACCCCAAATATATATATATATATATATATATATATATCATAAAAAATAACTATTAAATAAATTTTAAAAAAATAAAACAAATAAAGATTAGAAGTCATATAAACTTTTCTTCGTCGAAAATACAGTAAAATTAAGAAATAGTACATTAATAAAAGAAAAGGACAATGTTTACATAGTAATAACTATTTTGAAGCAAACTTACTGGCAATCTAAATCACATAAGTAGCATTGATAAATAAAACTATTATGTTGTATTAAGTACCAAAATAACAAATCATGAGAATTTTCTAACTCTTGAGAAGTTTAATAGTTTTGGAAAAAGATATTCAGAAACATATATCTATATCACAAGAGAAATTGTTAACAAAAACAAATGAATTCAGGCTACAATAAAAATTAAACTAATATAAATTTCAATTGGCGTTATTACAAATCATATGGACTTTTCTTCGTCGAAAATACTCAAATATTAAGAAATAGTAAATCAGTTAAAAAAGGGCAATGTTTATATAGTAACAACTATTTTGAAGTAAATTTCCTAACAATCTAAATCACATAAATAGCATTGATAAATAAAGTCATTATTTTGTCTTGGACATCAAAAAATAAATCGTGACAATTCTCTAACTCTGGAGAAGTTTAATAATTTTGGAAAAAGATATTCAGAAACATATTTCTACATCACAAGAGAAATTGTTAACAAAAACAAATGAATTTAAACTACAATAAAAATTAATATAATACAAACTTCAACTGACATTATTACAAGTCATATAAATTT
The DNA here is from genome assembly GCF_000226075.1 of Solanum tuberosum. Classification (NCBI taxonomy): domain Eukaryota; kingdom Viridiplantae; phylum Streptophyta; class Magnoliopsida; order Solanales; family Solanaceae; genus Solanum; species Solanum tuberosum. Next base: position 77,597 of record NW_006239753.1, read on the forward strand.
TTCTTCGTCGAAAAATACTTAAATATTAAGAAATAGGAAATCAGTAAAACAAAAGGGAAATGTTTATATAGTAATAACTATTTTGAAGAAAACTTCTTGATAATCTAAACCACATAATTAGCATTGATAAATAAAGTTATTCTTTTGTCTTGAGCATAAAAAAAACAAATCATGACAAATCTCTAACTCTTAAGAAGTTTAATAATATTTGAATAAGATATTCAGAAGCATATATCTACATCACAAGAGAAATTATTAAAAAAAAAAAAAAAGTTAGACTACATCATGTTAACTTCACATATTGGAACATTACATACTTATGTATATACTAAACAAAAAGATGATTATTATATCATCAGAATTTTTTTCCTCAAGTACTTGAGGTTAAGGAATATACCATCTTAGGATAGAACAATTTACTTCATCAGAATAGTGGAACCTCATATTCCACTAAACTTCTAACTCACTCAACGAATATAAATCACAAGAAATTTATTAAAATACATAAAGAAGAAGAGTACAAGATTAAAAAAAAAATGGGTTTGAAAAATGAGAGGAAACCCCTTTACTTATAGTCAACAAAGGATAGTATGAACAAGTATTTTTGTGTCTTATCTTAAAAGTCGTGATCTTTTCGAGAAGTCACAATCCTTTGGAAAAGTAACAACTTATTGAAAAATTTACAACTCTTTGGAAAAGTCACAACTCATCGCAAACTCAAACCCTTTGAAAAAAAGTCACAACTTATCAGAAAAGTCACAATTACCAAAAAAGTCACAACCTAAGTTAGGGATATTATAGTAATTTAACATTCGAGTTAGGAGTTCATGCGTTTAAGGTAATATAGATATAGATTATTATCAAATATATATATATATATATATATATATATTATTAATCTTTTTTAGCCCTTGATTTTTATTAACCGTCCGATCAAACGATCGGACGGTCGAGATCAAACCAAAGACTTTTAGACCCCTACACCGCCCTACTATTCCCAGAAATCACACTCTTCTTCCCAAATGTCTTCTCCATCACGTTTACCCTCCCACACCTCTTCCTCTTCCCCAAAAACCAATGCCCCAAGCTCCTCTCCCATCGTCCCATCACCGCCCCACGTGATCCCCCACCCCCTTCGTTAGAAATGGCTCTGGGCTGCCGGAAAAATGTCAATTCCGGCAGTTCCTTGCCCCATCTATCACTCACCCTTTTCAATCAATCCGGAAAAAAAAAGATATTCCAAGGTTTTTCTTCTTCTTCTTCATAATTGCTTTCCTGTTTGCTCTGAGATGGGGGTATTCCAAGAATTCAAATTTTGAATTCTTGGAGCCCAAATTAGCTATAAAAGGGAACCATTTGGTTCTCATATAAGAATCCATCAACATCCGCGAATTAGGGAGAAAATCCAAGAATCAATCAAGAACTACCCAAAAAGGAGAGCAAAAATCGCAGCCACCTCAAGCTTTTTTTAGAGTTCAAAAGTTCTTTTCTGGTCCTTCTATTTTTAGTTTTGAATTCGAGTTCGAGGAAGCTCTAAGTTGGAATTCTTGACGACAAAGTTGTAGTTTGCTGCTCTTGAAAAGGTATGCAACCTCACCCTTCTTTAAGCCTTTGTTCATCTTTTTCGCTTATAGTCTATTTTTTTAGTTGCATAAAGATTAGAATTCTTCATCTTGGCTGGAGTTTTCGATTTTGATTTCTCTTAGCTGAATATAATCTGATTATGTATGAATTCTAAAGTATATTCTGAGTTGATTTCCTGATTGTAACTCACTACGGTTCTCATTTTAGTCTCCATAGTTTTATCTTGATTAGTTTCGAATTATTCCACTCGTCTTAGTTTTATTCCTACCTTTTATACATTTGTGACCTTGATTAGTGTCCAATATCATGGTTTTTGCCTCTCTTCACGCTTAATTTGGATGCTTGAACCAGCCTGCTAATCGTTTGCATCTTCATGATCTGTGTTGAGATTTCTTTGTTTAAACCTGTTTCAAGAAATGGGTGTATAGATTGACTGTTCTGCAGCTGGTCTCTTTTAAACAAGAATGTTAGTATGTCCTCTATTGTTGTACATCTTAAATCTATCCGATCGTGCCTAAGTTGAGTGTGTTTGTTTTGATATATCCTTTTACTTGTTTGATTGTCGTTTTAATGAGATTACCTCTCCCTTTTTTTCATAACCCTTAAGGCATTTAGTTCGTCTTGACATAACTTATTACATAAGTATAAAATGGCGTTTCCGTTAAGTTTCATCTTAAGTTGCGAAATATTTATGAGCTCATTGGAAGTTTGCTTCAATATTTACTAAGAGTAGTGTGCGATTCTTTTGTTTATTTTTTTTGTGATTTCTGGTTGATTTTCTCATTTTATACATGACATGATTTGATGCCAATGGCTATTTTCGTTCGGAAAGTGACAAGGTTCTGATTCTAAGATTGTTTCTTCTTCCTTAAATACAATGGTCATTTTCAGTAATGGTATGTGGTTTGACATGGCTGTTGCATTTGGGTCAATAATGTGATCATTTTATTGTGTAAGTTTTAGCCATCTGATAATTCACAATCCTTATTTGAATAATCGGCATCCCCTTTACTGTTTCTTTCTCTGTTCCTTTGAAAAATATTGTTTAAGCTTACTATGTTCCCCGTATCTGTTGAGTGTTGTAATAGGACTCATATATACTTGATTACATTCATAATGTATAGATTAAGTTCACCATCTAAGGTTCCAATCATTATCCAAAATGTGCTTAATATCAGGCCAACAGCAATTAGGATCATCGTAATACTTGGAGTCTCATAAATAGGAGTCCAACATTTCTTAGCCTTTCCTTTTTCGAGTTTGATTATATTATTTTGATATGTTGACTAACCTTTACTTATGCCTACATAACTCTTAAGTTTTCGATACATTGCTTGTCTTTTTATTTGAAGATTATTTATGTGAGATAATATTATTTGTTTGTGAATTTTGTGGAAATACTTTTAGAATAAATGATACAAAATATTATTTTTTTTTGAAAATGGGTTAGCATTTTTACCTATAACATTCTTTTCAGCCTTTTCAAGCTGAGGAAAAAGGAACTTATGGTTTAAGAGTTTTCCAAAGGATGTTTCAAAAGAGCTAAAATAATATTCATTTAGGCTTAATTCATCGCTTAGGACCTCCAAATAAATTTGAAACTAGATTAAAGGCTAGAATAATTATCTTTAGAGATTACTTAAGGTTAAGATATTTACATATAGACATACATATTTCTAAAACAAGTAGGGAAGTAGGCCCTTATATTTTATTAGCAAAAAATAAAAAATGTAAGTTATAAGTTAAGTCGCACTAGTTAGGCCTATTTCATATTCTTTTACATCTCCCATATCCCCTTAGACATTTGATAATTATTTAACTTAGACGATACTTTCTAATTAGGTTATTCGTTAATATTTTATTTATAAAAGTATAACTCTTTTTTTTCAAAGAAGTCTAAGTTGGAGTAATATTTTCAAATATTATATACCTATTTTATAAACCAAGGGTTTAAAGTGTAAGTTTAAAAATACATACTTTGAGAGTTTAAATCCAAAAAGTTCTTTTAAAATATTACTTTCAAAAGGAAAAGAAACATTATTTTAGAAAGGGCCAAAACAAATGTTATAAGTTTTGTTAGAATTATTACTTTTGTCTTAAAGATACATACGACTTAGCTTTTTAAAAAAAAAAATAGGACCAAAGTATTTCAAGTTCAAATTTGCAAAAAGAATATTTCTTACTTATACATATTTATCACTACTCATTTCCATTTTTTTTAGCACAATTGCTCCTCGTGCTATTATGAATTTCCCAACTTGTTTTCTTTAGTTTAAAAAAAAAAAGGCTCGTAGAAAAAAAAAAAACTTATACAAGTTTATTCATTTAGCCTAAGTTTGACATTTATTAGTTTTAATAATTCCTTAAAGGATCCTTAACCTCTCGCCTAGAATTACATAATTTAAATAGACCAATAAGAGTTACTTTAGCATTATTTAATTCAATATTTAGATGTCCTAATTCATTATCTTTGAAATGGTTAGGCGATTTTTTACCTCCTTTTAAAACTAAAGGTAGAAGAATAAAGATTTGGGGTGGGACGCAAATTAGGCTTATTTTATTTTCTTTACATCACCCCTCATTGAAAAAAAAATAATTTTGCTATATCACTTTTCCAATCCAATATTGTCAAAAACATTTTAATTTCTTAATATGTTATTTCAAGACTTTAGATATGTCAACAGGTTCAAAAATACAAGGTACATACATATATATGTCACACACATAAAGGTATAAAATTCTATATTTTTTTTAATTTTCTTCTATACGTAACTTGTTATTTTGTTACACTTTCATATTATTTTTTCTCTGTCACTTTACAAATGATACTTATTCTTTTTTATAATTTATAAATCCCTACACTCTAATATACACATTATTTACTATATATTTACACCTTACTATTATCTTATTTAATTTATTTTTCTTTACATCTCAATTCTATATATAAATAAAACGATTAAATTTTCATATCTTTTTAAAACTCAACATTTATTTTTGATACATTTATATAAGACACCTCTATATTTTTCAACATATAAAAATTGTCATACATTTTTAGTACATTTATTTATTTATTTATTTATTACCGTATAATAAACATACTACTATTAATTTTATTGACATATATATGTCGTACCTTGTATTTTACTCTTTTCTTAAATAATAAAATTTACTTACCATTAATTTTAGAAGCAAATAAATAAACAAGTTTTTCCTAACTATATTTTTATAAATTGAGTTTAAGGACTATCTTCGGATAGGCTCTGAGGGTTGCTTAATACCTTCCCTTCGAGTAACCAAAACCCTTACTCAGAATCTCACTGGTTTCGCAAATCAAAACAGAGTTTACATTTACATATTAAAAAATGGTTTTCCTAATATTTTCTTTAAAATTTAGGTGGCGACTCTAAAACAAAAATAAATTTTCTTTCAAAATCAGAGTGTCGGCCATATTACGTTGTGAACTATTTCGGCCAGTTCGAAATAGGGTGCGACAGGTAGTACCACCCATGTTGAGGAAGAAAAGAGAGAGTTAGCGAAAGATATGCATAGACTTGCACGCTTAGGATTTCGACTAATGGATTCCACAGAAGGAGGAGTAGTGGTGATGAATGGGGGTTGAATCTTCATTAGTGTCAGAAGTGAAAGAAAAGCAAGACCAAGACCCAATTTTGCTTGAATTGAAGGCAAATGTTCATAAGCAAAAAATATTAGCTTTTGAACAAGGGGGAGATGGTGTATTGAGATGTCAAGGTAGGTTGTGTGTACCAATGGTGGATGGACTCCAAGAAAGGATTATGGAGGAAGCAAATAGCTCTAGATATTCCATTTATCCGAGTTCCACAAAGATTTATCGCGATTTGAGAGAGGTTTATTGGTGGAGTAGCATGAAGAAGGGCATTTTTGAATTTGTGGCTAAGTGCCCAAATTGCCAACAAGTTAAAGTAGAGCACCAAAGGCCAGTGGTTTGGCTCAAAATATAGAACTTCCGAAATGGAAGTGGGAGATGATTAATATCGATTTCATCATAGGTTTACCAAGGTCTCGCTGGTAGCATGATTCTATTTGGGTGATTGTGGATCGCATGACCAAATCAACCCACTTTTTGCCGGTAAAGACTACCCATTCGGCAAAAGATTATACGAAGTTGTATCTTCAAGAAGTAGGTAGACTTCATGGAGTTCCGGTCTCCATTATTTCAGACAAAGGTACGCAATTTACTGCACAATTTTGGAAGTCATTCCAAAAAGGCTTGGGTTCAAAGGTGAATTTAAGTACTGCCTTTCATCCTCAGATAGATAGGCAAGCAAAGAAAACTATTCAGACTTTAGAGGATATGTTGAGGGCTTGTGTGATTGATTTCAAAGGAAATTGGGATGATCACCTACCTCTCATTGAGTTTGCTTACAACAATAGTTACCACTCTAGCATCCAAATGGCTTCTTATGAAGCTCTATATGAGAGAAAATGCAGATCTCCTATTGGATGGTTTGAAGCTGGTGAAGTTGGGTTGATAGGACCAGATTTATTTCATCAAGCTATGGAGAAGGTGAAAGTGATTCAAGAGAGGTTGAAAACGGCACAGAGTCGTCAGAAATCCTACACTGATGTTAGGAGAAGGGAATTAGAGTTTGAAGTAGATGATTGGGTGTACTTGAAAGTCTCACCCATGAAAGGTGTTATGAGGTTTGGTAAGAAGGGGAAGCTTAGTCCCCGGTATATTGACCCTTACAGAATATAAAAAAGGGTAGGTAATGTAGCTTATGAGTTGGAGCTACTACAAGAGTTAGCCACGGTTCATCCGTTATTTCACATCTCCATGTTGAAGAAGTTCATGGGTGATCCTTCATTGATCATACCAACTAAAGATATTGGGATCAAGAATATTTAATCTTACGAAGAGATTCCGGTTCAAATTCTAGATCGCCAAGTTCGCAAGTTGAGAACAAAAGAGGATATTGAAGAAGCTACTTGGGAAGCTGAAGA
>NW_006239753.1:84273-84805 GCF_000226075.1 Solanum tuberosum
ACCAGGTATATGGGATTTCACTAGTGGGTTCCTTTCACCTATTAGGTCCCTAGAATTCAATCAGATTCTTGATTCTCCATGTCTTGTTTAGACCTATAGTTTCTAAAACCTTAGATATTGGTTGTGATTTAGTTGTTATCGTAACACCCCAGAAATTTTTCGAACTAAGACTCGAACCATCCTTCGTAGTGAGAAAGTTTTTTTGAGGAATTTAAAATTTCTTCTGTGTAAAGGTCACTAGATATAGCACCTTGAGTTCCAAAAAGAACTAAATTGGAAATAGCAAAATTTGAAATTTTGCAAGTTATGCTTAAGTTATGAGTTTTGGGTCAACTTCAAATTATCATAACTCTTAGTACAGGATGAGTTAGGTGGGCTACTAGGTATCCAATGAAAGGTCTTTCAATTATATTTCCAACGCCACCGAGTTTGCTAAGTTTCGATTTTGGATGAGTGAGATATCCCCTTTTGAAGTTAGGTTGACCAAACAAGGAAAGTTACCCGAAAATAGTGAGGGGTATTTTGGTCTTTT
>NW_006239753.1:85624-87326 GCF_000226075.1 Solanum tuberosum
ATCCCCAAAAGCGTTTAGGGTTTTAGAGAGAAGATTCAAGAGGAGAAGAAGTTCAAAATTCCAAGCGTTCGTACAAGAAATTCAAGATTTCCTTATCGATTAAGTTTTGATGTAAGATTCTACTTGGGTCAACTTCAAATGGACATATCTCTTAGAATATAAAGAGTTACGTGTGCCATAACCTATCCAATTAAAGATATTTTAATCTTTTTTCCAACGCCACCAATTTGTTTTTGTTTTTTTGTACCTCCAAGAAAACCCTAAACGAATTTCTTGATTAATAAAAGGCTCAAAACAATCAGATTTTCATCTTCACTAATGAAAATCATAATTCTTGGCCATAGAGATTTCAAGAAATTAATTCAACAATCTCAAAAAAGGTTTCTTGATCGTTTACCTTCAAGCTAGGGTTTCAAGTCTTCTAATCAAGTTCTTCTTCAAGATTATTCAAGATTCTTCAAGAACCTTATTTTTTCAAGTATGTAAGGCTATCATAGTATTGGACTAGTTCATCCTCACGCCCTACATCTTCTTTCAAACTAGTAAAAGAGAAATCTAGGATTTTACCCTTAGATTTAAGTATTCTTGATATAAGTTGATTTGAGTTCTTGAGTTCTGGTTCTTTTAAAAGTTCTATTCTTAATTATCGAATTGCTATATTGTTATTGAGATCCTTCATATCATGAATCATAACTATTGAATTCATAATTCAAATTCAACAAAGAGTTAAGAATAGAGTTCAAGAAAGTTTTTGAGTTCAATTGTGAATCCTTTGAGATCAACTATTGATTTGAACTAAGTTTTGAGGAAGTAAGTAAGAGAATGAGAAGAGTCGTATACATGAGTTCCATGTAGTTATGTAGACCTTCGAGTCGAGTCGTTCATGCCCATAGAATCCTCATGGACACCATAAATTGAGTATCATGAAGAGGGTAGTATCTTTAAATTCTAAGTCTTGAGTATTGAGTCCCTAATCCCCTTCGAGTTTATATTTATAACCATGGGACTATTACATCTTACCCATGAAGTCCTTGAGTTAAGTTGTTCATGCCCACAATTCCGCATGAACCCTATAAGTCGAACAGTCTTGAGATGAGAAGTATATTAGAGTCCTTGAGTTGAGTAGTTCATGCTCATAATTCCTCATGATCCCTATGAGTTGAGCATTCTTGAGATGAGTAGTATTATTGACTCCTTAAGTTCTGGAGTTTTTGAGTTCCAAGTATTGAGTTCTATGCATGGTTATTGAAAACCTTGAATTGAGTTGTTCACGTCCAGAATTCGGCATGAACCATATTTTAAGAAGTCTTTTTACAAATTGTTTTAAAACTTGTTTTAAAGACTTGAGCACTGAGTTGAGAAAGAATAGAGTTGAGTTCCATTTTCTTTAAAATGATATATGGAAACTAAGTATTCTCAAGGGTAAATGTTTTTACATTTAAGATGAGAGGAAACTGAGATTTCCGAAAGAGTTTTGAGCAATTTGAGTACTATCTCTTTTAAGAAAAAGACGAGTTCTGAGAAAGAGTTTCTAAAACATGATTGGTATGACAATCGAGTATGTCATCAATGTTTAAGTAGTATGGTTTCTAGATATACCATCAATGTTTATGCAGTATGACTTCTCGAGTCATCAATGATCATATTAAAAATATGGTTTTGAGATGTTCTTTTTAGAAAGAGTTTTCAAGAAAAAGGAACT
>NW_006239754.1:0-112 GCF_000226075.1 Solanum tuberosum
TCAACTTGAGTTGCAAAGCCAAAATCTTCAAACGAATATAGAAAATCAATAGTAGTTAGGGTTGCAACTTAATCTCCAAAGTCACAAAGTAAAACTAGAATAATAATGTCTA
>NW_006239754.1:597-12025 GCF_000226075.1 Solanum tuberosum
CTGATCTACGGTCATCACCTACGGACCGTGAATGGACCTACGGTCCGTAGATCACTTCCGTGAATGCCTTTCTTCTGCATTTCTTTCAGCTGTCTCTACACTTCCGCGCCTGAACGTCTTTCCTACAAAACATGATAAAAACACATCAAAATCAATATAAAAGGGCCTTAGACACACACAACTTGTAAGTGAAATGTATTAGAAATACCGTAAACTCACGGTATATCAACTCCTACTAACCAGCTCCTTAGGAAATTCTCAACACTAGACTTTATGTCTCATCTTATCATCTCCCCCTTAGGTCTAAAGCTAACACTTGAAAGCTATGGACCTATTCCACATTGACAACTCAATTATGCTATCTAGGAACACATGAAAAATTATAACTTAATTGGAACCTCATCTTGTAACATACCATCTTGACACACCTCTTAATGTTCTCGTTACTCTTGTGACTTAAGCACACTTCACTGCCCTTATCTAAACGTGAGGGTCTCTCACTTGTACCACTCATATTTATTGCAACTTATCACCTCAATTCCCCACCTACTTTATGTCAAGTCTTCTAGATCAAATATCTAGACTAACATCATCACCCTCATGTTTCCATTCTTTTGATCATGACATTCATCTCAAATTCAAGCTTAATGTTCATTACTAAACCCGAATATCAATATGATTGCTCGCCTACTGTGCTATACCTCATTACTATGCTATACCTCATTACTTGATCAGTTCTATAACCTTATGAACATTATGACCCTCTCAAACAAATCATAAGCCTAGCTTAGATCTATCACTTTATGAATACTTTTGCTCTTATATTCAACACTTACACTTGGTCATTACTAACACAATGACACATCATCATAACCCATTTCTAGTAAAGGTATACTCTAACTCATCTTGACTTGCAACTCTTACTCCACCTCCTATCCTGAGCTCTTCACAACTCAACACTTCTTAGTCTACCCATAAGAAAAAACTCCTCATTCATAACTTACTAGGGGCATGACTATACCAACATAGTTTGCCAAAACAACATCTCCCTTACTTAGATAACTAAACCTCTACATACTTTCCTCTAACTCTGGGCACTTTCTTATACTACTACTTATAGAATCTTAACTCATACTATCTCTTCGGGCGAAAATCTTACCCAAGCTCTAAACATACTTCCTCATAAGGACCTCAATTGAAACCAAGCTTAGAGAAGAGAGTACAACTCGATTTTAGTTCAAACGCACGATTCACATGAATATGGGTGCATTCCTCTTAAACTCCACACTTAACTCACTCATGGGCTTTTCTCAAGCCCCTATGGAGTCTCATGACTTCCACAAGATTTTGCTAAGAGTAACTCATTGATAAAGAACTGACTTTGCTTTTCAACCACCTCTAGTATGGGGGTAGTCAAATGGATATGAGAATGCACAAGTTAGAATAAGTCTCTATGACATAGCTCTATTGCATGATTCAGAGTATGAAAGAAAGGAAACTTTTCTTAAATGTCTGTAGTCCCTCATCTATATAAGTGGGGCCCTTACAAACATAAAGAAGATCCTACTTAACACGGCTTCATAGACACCCTAGGACTCTTAAACTCTGTGCTCTGATACCAAGTTTGTCACGATCCGAGCCTACACCCTGGACGTGGCCGGCACTCGAAAACCATTTCTGGTCCCCAAGCGAACCCTCGTCCTGACTGACTGCAAGCGAAGACTAACTCAAGCATACAAAGCTTAAAAACTGAATAAAATCAATAACTCAAATACAGAGCTTTAACTCAAAAAAAAAATCTAAATAAAAAAATAATATACTCAACTCGCCATAAAATTGGCAACTTAAGTCTTTAAAACATTTAATAAAATAAATGAAAAAACTTCTCAAACTCTACTTTCTATCTATGAAGCCTCTAAATGACATAGATGGAAGTCGGGCCAAGACCCACGACCTCCTAACAACTGATATAACTGAAAAGTAAGTAAAATTCTCCGGAAGCAAGGAGGATCACCATAGCTAACTCAAACTCCGTGTGGTATCAATGAAGCTCCTGTTGATGACCCTGGATGCTTGTATCTGCATCATGAAAGGATGCAGGCCAAATGGCTCAGTACGTGGAATGTACGAGCATGTAAGGGGAATTCTAAAACATAAACATAAGCTTGAACTTGATAAAAAGGAAACTTACTTACCTCTTCTCAACTCACTCAACTAACTCAACTAACTCAACTCAGGAATAAGATACTCAACTCAAGGATAAAATATTCAGCTCAATAATAAGACACTCGATTCTTGGTACTCAAACTCTGGATACTCAACTTTGGCTAGTCAACTCAATATAAAGCAACAATAAGAGATGCAATATATGGAAAGTTTTTTAAACAGTAGAAAGAAACTCAATGTATTTAAGAATATAATATACTCTGTTTGTATATGAAAATACAAGTAAACTTTGTGTATACAAAAATACAAATATCTCTGTGGGAGTTTCTCTAACCGACAACCTTCACTATGAGCTATGTGATGATACATCGTCTTGCCCACACTGCCAGAACTGTCCTATACTTTGCCAAGGTATAAGACCTACTCACTAAGTGGATCCACTAGTCTATGCTAAAATGCATTAAGGAATCATCTAAAAAGTATGACCCTTTCTACCCACGTTGGCCACATGATTTATGGGGGCTGTGAGTTATCTGAACTCTCCCCCATATCGGTGCTCAATACTACTCCCAAAATACACTAGCTCATATGTTTAAAAACATAACTTTTCTGTGGTTTGAGATAATTACTCAAAAATATTTCTCTTAAAAGATATGGTAATCAAACTGCTCAAAACTCTTGTGGAAATCTCAGTTTCCTCTCATCTTAAATGTAAAAACATTTACTCTTCGGGAATACTTAGTTCCCATATATCATTTCAAAGAAAATGAACTCAACTCTGCTCTTTCTCAAAAATATTTCAAAATCATATTATAATATGATCATCGATGACTCGGGAAGTCATATTGCATAAACATTGATGGTATATGTTGATACCATATTTCTCATACATTGATGACATACTCAATTGTCATACTAATCATGTTTTAAAAATCTTTTCTCAAAACTCATCTTTACTTTCTCAAAACTCAGTTTAAGAACTCAAATGTTGGCTTTAAAAAGCTTTTTAAAATTTATAACTCAAATCATAGGGTTCATGTGGAATTATGAACATTAATGACTCAACTCGGGGATCTTAATAACAATAAAGAACCTCAGTACTCAGAACTCAAGACTCAATGATACTGCTCATCTCTAGACTGCTCGACTCATAGGGTTCATGCAGAATTATGGGCATAAGCAACTCAACTCAAGGGCATCATGGGTAACATGTAGTAGTCCCATAAGTAGGAATATAATCTCAAAAGGATTAGGAACTCAATACTCAAGACTTAGAACTTGAAGATACTACTCCTCTCAATGATACTCAATTTATGGAGTCCATGCGGAATTTATAGGCATGAACGACTCGACTTGAAGGTCTACATAACTACATGGAACTCATGTATACAACTCTTCTCATTATCTTACTTACTTCCTCAAAACTTAGCTCAATTCGACAGTTGATCTCAAAGGATTCACAATTGAACTCAAAGACTTTCTTGAATTCTACTCTTTCTTGAATTTGAATTATGAATTCAAGAGTTATGATTCATGATATGAAGGATCTCAATAACAATATAGCAATTCGATAATTAAGAATAAAACTTTTAAAAGAACCATGAACTCAATAACTCAAAATCAACTTATCTCAAGAATACTCAAATGTAGGAAAAATATTCTAGATTACTCTTTTACTGATCTGAAAGTAGATGTAGGGCGTGAGGACGAACTAGTCCAATACTATGATAGCCTTACATATTTGAAAAAAAAAGGTTCTTGAATAATCTTGAAGAACTGGATTAGAATCCTTGAAACCCTAGCTTGAAGGTAAACAATCAAGAAAACCTTTCTTGAGATTTTTCAATTAGTTTCTTGAAATCTCTATGGCCAAGAATTATGATTTTCATTAGTGATTCATAATTGTATGGAGGAATTTGAGTTAGAAAGAATGAAATTCTTGGAGAAATCTTACCTTGAAGAAGAATCTTGAAAAAAATTGAAAGAATCTTGAATGGAGTCTTCTACTTTGATTTTTTCTTAGGATTTTGCCCTAGGGTTTGAGAGAGGAGAGAATGATGGATTAAAAGATAAAAATCTGATTGTTTTGAGTCTTTTATTAGTCAAAAAAATTCATTTAGGGTTTTCTTGGAGGTAAAAACACAAAAACAACCCTTTTTAATGTTTTCCCGTCGGCTAAATTCGTAACAGCACTGTATAGATTACTAAAATAGTCATAACTTTTTACTCAATAATTGGATTGACGCAAAATTGGCGGCCTTGGAAAGTGGATTCAAATATCTTTAATTGAATAGTTTATGGATCAAGTAACTCCTTATATTCTAAGAGATATGGTCGTTTGAAGTTGACCCAAGTAGAATCTTACATCAAAACTTAATCAATAAGGAAACTTCAAGAACACTTATCAAGAACTTAAATCCTTAAATTTCAAGAACGAAATTACACTGAATAAATCAAGATTGGTGTGTGGGTGAACGAACCCAACACTATGGAAGCTTACATACCTCAAAGAACTAGATTCTTGGCAAAATCTTGAATTTCTTGAACGAACGCTTGAAACTTTGAACTTTTTCTCCTCTTGAATTTTTTTTTCTCTTCTTGAACTCTCAAATAAAACCCTAGGCGTATATTAGGATTATAAAAATGAACCCAATAGGATTAGACCCTTAAAACCTTACTAAAAATGAATTAAATCTGATTGGGTGAGGAATAGACCAAAATACCCCTTACTATTTTCGGGTAACTTTCCTTATTTGGACAACCTGACTTCAAAAGGGCATATCTCACTCATCCAACCTCAAAACTTAGCAAACTTGGTGGCGTTGGAAAGATAATTCAAAGACCTTTCATTTTCTATCTTATGGCACACCTAAATCATCTTGTACTAAGAGTTACGGTCTTTTGAAGTTGATCCAAAACTCATAACTTAAGCATAACTTGCAAAATTTCAGATTTTGCTATTTCCAATTTAGTTCTTTTGAAACTCAAGGTACTACATCTAGTGACCTTAACACTTAAGAAAGTTTTAATTCCTTGGTAAAATCTCACTCACTACAAAGAATGGTTCGAGTCTTAGTTCGAAAATTGTTCTGGGGTGTTACACTACCTCTCATCGAATTTTCTTATAACAACAGTTACCACTCAAGCATTCAAATGGCTCCTTATGAAGATCTTTATGGGAGAAGATGCAGATCTCCTATCGGATGATTTGAAGTTTGTGAAGCAGGGTTGATACGACCAGATTTAGTTCATCAAGATATGGAGAAGGTGAAAGTGATTCAAGAGAGGTTGAAAACGGCACAGAGTCGTTAGAAATCCTACACTGATGTTAGGAAAAGGGAGCTAGAATTTGAAGTAGATGATTGGGTCTACTTGAAAGTTTCACCATGAAGGGTGTTATGAGATTTGGTAAGAAGGGGAAGCTTAGTCCCCGGTCTATTGGCCCTTACAGAATATCCAAAAAGGGCTGGTAATGTAGCTTATGAGTTGGAGCTACCACAAGAATTAGCAGGGGTTCATTCGGTATTTCATATTTCCATGTTGAAGAAGTGCATGAGAGATCCTTCATTGATCATACCAACTGAAGATATTTGCATCAAGGATAGCTTATCTTATGAAGAGATTCGGTCCAGATTCTAGATCTCCAAGTTCACAAGTTGAGAATCAAAGAGGTAGCATCAGTCAAAGTTCTATGGAGAAATCAGTTTGTTGAGGAAGCTACTTGGTAAGCTGAGGAGGATATGAAGAAGAGATACCCAAATCTCTTCGAATTCAGAGAAGTTGCAAATTAAGGTACTAATCCTTTTCTTGGTATTTTATTTATAAGTTGGCATGTTGTGCTTGATTTGCATGTTGGGTGTTTAAGCTACATGTTAGATGTTACGTCCTTAACCTACTAAGAGTAATCTCATTCGAGGATGAATGTTCCCAAGGAGGAGATATTGTAACACCCTGTAACTAGAAAGAGCTAAAATTAGAAAGAGTGATTTTTGGAAATAATAAAAAAATATGGAAATTGGTTAAGTTAAGTTTGGGTTTTTAGTCAACTTTAAACGACCATAACTCACAACTAAGGATGATTTAGGTGTGTTTCCAGATATCGTAAGAAATATCTTGGAATAATCTTTCCAACGCCGCTGAGTTTGCACGATTTTAAGTTCGTATGAGTGAGATATGCAAATTTGAAGTTGGGTTGTTCAAATAAGAAAAGTCTAAACCAGATTTTAGAAGGGCATTATGGTCTTTCCCTTACCCAATTATTTTATTTCATTTTTGGGTAATTAATTGGGGTCTAAACTAATCTTAGTCAATTTATGCTTTTGGAAACAGAGTTAGGGTTTTGAGAGAAGAGAAAAGAAGAGGAGAAAGGAGGAGAAGAAGCAAAAATCGTCAAGATCTTCAAGAATCGCTTGTGGATTTCGTCAAGGGATGATTCCTACGAGGTATGTGAGTTCACACAGCATTGGGTTCGTTCACCCACGTTCCAAACATGTTTAATTCAGTGTGAATTTGTCCTAAAAATTGAAAGTTTGAATGTTCTTCATGTGTGTTCTTGAATTTACTTTCGTTCTTGAATTTGGGATGATATTGAGGAATTCTTGAGAGTTTATGGTCGATTTTAGAGTTGTTTTGATTTAGGTTCTTGGGTACATTTGTTGGGTATCTGAATCTAAGAGGATGTGAGAAAAAGAATCAAATTTAGGTGAATTGGGGTTAAAAAACAAAGAAGGAACAAGTCGGCAGAATCTGGGTACCAGGTCCGCGTCGCGGACCTGTTCCTTAGATTTGAAAATCTCCCCTCGCGTCGCAGAGCGGTCACGGACCGTTTTGCCTCAAAATCAATTTCGCGACCAAAAATTTTAATACATCTCCGCGTTGCGGACCAACTTTTAGACATTGATTTCTTGATATTTTCTCATGTTTAGCTATCTAAAATCATTCCTAAACATCATGAGATTTTTCCTATCACAAATCTCAATCCCTGAGTCTATAATTCAATTCAAGGATCAGTCAAGAGTCAAGTCAAGAAAAGTTAAGAGCCAAGGCAAGAGAAGTTCATTGAGTCTTCCAAGAGTCTTTTACAAATGATTTAACTTTGTTTTAAGACTTGAGTTTTGAGTTCAGTAAAAAGTAAAATTAAAGTTCATTTCTTCAAAAGTATATGGGGACTATTTATTCCCAAGAAGTTTAAAATTATTTCACATTTAAACAAGTAAGGAAACTTTGATTTCCAAAGAGCCTTTGAGCTAATTTTCAGAAAAGAGAATGCTTTCACAATTAAGCAAAAAGGGAAACTTTGATTTCCAAGATAGCCTTTGAGCTAAGTTTTGAGCAATTATCTCAAACCATAGAAAGAAGTATGTTTTTAAACATAAGAGCTAGTATTATATTTTGGGAGTAGTATTGAGCACCGATATGGGAGAGAGTTTAGACAACTCACAGCCTGCATAAACCATGTAGCCATCATCGGTAGAAAAGGGTCATACTTTTTAGATGATTTCTTTAGTGCTTTTTAGCATAGACTAGTGGATCCACTTAGTAATTCAGGTTCTATACCCCTGGCAAGGTATAGGACGGCCCTGGCAGCGTGAGGCAAAACGTTGTATCATCACGATAGCTCTTAAGTGATGGTTGTCGGTTAGAGAAACTCCCACAACAGTATTTTGTAGTTTTATATACATCAGAAATATTTGTATTTTCAAATACAAACAGAGTTCATATTGTATCTTTGCATAAATACAGAGTTATTACTGTATTTCTAAATACACAGAGTTGAAAACCATGTTTTAAAGCTTTTCCTTATACTACATTTATTTACACTGCTTTAATTGAAATCAGTTCAGTTCAGTTGAGCCAGGTAAGTTCTTCAGTTCCTTTCAAGCTTATGTCTTGTATTAGATTTCCCCTCGCATACTCGTACATTCAATGTACTGATGCCAATTGGCCTGCATCTTATTATGATGCAGACACAGGTAACCAGGATCAACATCTAGCGCATCGTTGATCCAGTTGAGCACTCAGAGTTATGTGGTGAGCCTCCTTGCTTCCGGAGGATTCTTTTTCATTGCTTTCAGTATTAGTCAGTTCATTAGGATGTCGTGAGCCTGTCCCACATCCATCTCAGTTGTTTAGAGGCTTCATAGACAGACAACCAGTTAGTTAATTCATTTGTCACTACTTTATTATTGGCTTATGTTTTGAGACTTGAGTTGTCATTTTGGCTAGTTTGAATGTTTCTTTAAAGACATTCTAAGATTAATATTTCACAAGTTCATTTTAGACTGTTTCTTGTGTTTAAGTCTTCCGCTAAGTAAATCAGTCAGGCCAAGGGTTCGCTTCGGGTCAGTAATGGTTCTCGAGTGCCAGTCCCACCCAGGGTGTAGGCTCGGGGTGTGACACAAAGTCCCAAGAAAATTATGCATTAATAATATAGTCTTATACCCCTATGTGAATTTATCTATAAACAAGAATTGAGAGACATTGGATGTGGTTTTTCTACTTTGGAGTTAAAATTCAAATATGAAGTGGAGACTGGAAAATACCACTATGACATGTGTATATAACAATCTATGACATGTATATCACAAAAGGATATACATAATATATAATAGATACAAGGAAAATATATAGAGAAAATGGTCAAATGTCCCCCTAACCTATATTCGGATTTCCTACTACACACTTAAACTTTACGGGGATCCTATCAACCCCTTGAACTATTTAAGTTTGATATTATTACACTCCTAAAACATCACAACCACATTTATGCTGGCCGGTGAAACCCACGAGCTGACAGGTGAAAATTTTATTAAAAACTTTTTTTTTATTCTTTTTCCTTTCTAATTTATTGTCTAGTTAAAGGTCACAATGCCAAAATTTATGGATGTATTTTGGATCTTCAAATTTGAAAATTGTTGATAACATAGATGGTCGGTAATTATTTGAAGCTAAACATGATGAGTTTGACTGAGTTCATGGCTAAGATTTTTAGATTTGAAGAATAGCCGAAATTCCATGAAAATCGATGAGCTTCCATATGAAATTATTGGATCTATATTCTTGATTTGGGAGCTGCTTTTGTTGATGGTTTGGAAGAGTTTTGTATGGCTGAAAACTGAAGCTCATCGTTTAAAATGTGAAGCACCAACTTGAAACCTCCATTAAAGATAGTTCAAAAGCTTGAGTTCGAAATTCGATTTGCCACAAACGAGCTCCATTTTGAGTGGATAATATATCAAAGGAATAGAAATGTCAAGAAAAGCTTATATTCAGAAGTTATAGGCGATTTTGAGAAGAATTTAGGTGATTTTACATCAAATTTTCAGAGCAATAGGCCGAAGAAGATGAAGAATGGGTGTTACATTTTTTTAGATTTGTAGAAAAATGACCAGATATTAAAATCAGTTGAAGAAAATTTCTATGGGTCTGTTGAGTATTAAATATAGGATGAAAAAATTTCTTAATATTCAAAGTTTATCGAAGAAAAACAATTGGGTATCCTTATTCAAGCTTAATTTTGCTTTGATTTGAAATATTTTTGGTACATAATTCTTGATTGTGGAAACTGGTGGGTGAAATTGCTAATACGATTTGTGGTGTATGATTGACGTAGTGTTGTCGATGATTTCAAAATGGTGATGAATTTGATGCTTGCCATATATATCGTATCAAGTTGCTATGAAGAAGAAAATAAATTAAAAGAGATAAAAACAATTAGGAAAAAAAGGAATAATAAATAAAAGAGCAACTTTCACATATAGCGAACACAAAATTCATATTTGTATGCTGTAGCAAAGTTTGCATAATTGCGTTCCATAACAAACATAAATATGTATATTTCGCTATACATATACAAAAGAAAGCAGTTGTATAATCTGCTTTGGTATACATATACAAAAAAAATCAATTGTATAAAGTGAGAGAGGCGAGTGAGGGAGCGAGATCTAGGAGAGTGACGAGCGAGATCTAGGAGAGTGACGAGCGAGATCTGGGAGAGGGGAACGAAAGATCTAGGAGAGTGACGAGCGAGATCTAGGAGAGTGACGAGCGAGATCTAGGAGAGTGACGAGCGAGATCTAGGAGAGTGACGAGCGAGATCTAGGAGAGTGACGAGCGAGATCTAGGAGAGTGACGAGCGAGATCTAGGAGAGTGACGAGCGAGATCTAGGAGAGTGACGAGCGAGATCTAGGAGAGTGACGAGCGAGATCTAGGAGAGTGACGAGCGAGATCTAGGAGAGTGACGAGCGAGATCTAGGAGAGTGACGAGCGAGATCTAGGAGAGTGACGAGCGAGATCTAGGAGAGTGACGAGCGAGATCTAGGAGAGTGACGAGCGAGATCTAGGAGAGTGACGAGCGAGATCTAGGAGAGTGACGAGCGAGATCTAGGAGAGTGACGAGCGAGATCTAGGAGAGTGACATACATATATTTATGAAAAATATATTGAAAATAATATTTTAATATTTGTTTTTGGTTTTCACTCTCTCAAAGAGAATGAAATACACTCTCTCAAAGAGAGTGAAATACACTCACTTTGCCAAGTAAGCGTTTAGGGAGGTAGAAATTTCAATTTTAAAAAGTTCAAGGGGGTGATAGGACCCCTGTGAAATTGAAGTGTGTAGTTAGAAATTCGAATATAGATTAGGGGGACATTTGACCATTTTCTCAAATATATACATAGAGATAGATGCAAGATACATTGATAGGCACGGATATATACACAAATATACATAGCGCTTCATTTCATCTTCATTAGGGGTGTTCACGGTTTGGTTTGGATCGGTTATTGGTCAAAACCAAAACCAAACCAACTTAATCGATTTTAAAATTATCAAAACCAAACCAAACCAAATATAATATACATTTATCGGTTTGGTGATTATCGGTTTCGGTTTGGTTTGGTTCGGTTATTCGGTTATTAACCATACACAAAAATAAAAGAAACAATTCATTTAAAATGTGAAAAAAGTGACAACAATCCATTCAAAACGAAAAATAGTTAGAATGACATACATTACTAAACTTTCAATCACTAAATTTACTATCAATAAAGTTTTAAAATTCACTATATTGGCCTAGAAGGAAGAGACAATAACATTTTCAGTCCCACAAAGAATTGACATAGACACTCATATACATGAAATCAATAGGGATAAGGCTTTGAAAAATATCTCAACTTTGATCGAATTTGCTGTTGCGATACTAAACTTTTATAAGGACCTATTACCTCCCTAGACTATTTAATAACGTATTTTAAACATAT
>NW_006239754.1:12405-46414 GCF_000226075.1 Solanum tuberosum
AATATATTAAGTATGTATATTAATAAAATATATGTATATAATTCATCGGTTCGGTTCGGTTATTTCTTCGGTTGTTTTAGAATAAAACCATAACCAAACCAAATACTATCGGTTTTCAACAATCTAAAACCAAACCAAACCAAACCCAAATAAAATCGGTTTTATTTGATCGGTTTTGGTTTGGTTTTCCGGTTTGGATCGGTTTTTATCCAAACCGTGAACACCCCTAATCTTCATCATGCATGAACTAAAAAAATTTGGCTAGAAACATTTCAAATCTAACTCCAAATAAGCTCAAAATTTAGTAAAAGTTTCACACGAGATTTTGTAACACACTTCGACTTACAACAATTTTTGAATTTCTCTTATAACAATAAGTAGCCACAATCCCCAGTCCCCACACACCTAAGATCAATAAGTTTCTTTTTTTTTTCTTACAACATTGGACAAGTTGAAATTGTTAAAGAATGTGTGTCTAGAAGCAAATACAATGTATTTAAAGGTAACTTGGATAAGATATATAATCATTAAAACTATTGATACATTAAATAACTAAATAATTAAATAATTATATATAATTATTAAATACATTAAATAATTAACTCCTACTCTTCTTTTGCTACAACATTAGACAACCTAAAATTGTTAACAAAGTCTTGGAGATAATTACAATTTATGCAGCTAGAGTTAGCTACTATTTGTTGCTAACACTGCAACAAAATCAGCTTTAATTAGCGGCAATAACTATACACATTAACAAAGAGTGTTATAGTCTTTACCGGCATTAGTTAATTGTCATTGAATTCAATGTCGCAATAGGCTTTAGGGACATTTACAAAGAGTGTTAATTGCCGCCAAAATATATATTTAGCGACAATTAAGTTATTGCCACTAAAAATTAGTTTTGTTGTAGTGCAAGAAAATCATATACTCAATTTGAATATAGTGTTATAACATTCAATAATTAAAAATGAGCATTGAAAAATGTCATTTTGTTACCTAATTAATTTATCTTATGACAAGAACTTTGATAAATCTTCTAGACACTTTCTTAAACAAGTTCAAGATTGTTTAATTGTAAAGTCAATTCTTGGAACACAACTAGAACTTCTTGAAATCTTTGACATTGTATGATACTTGATTTTCTCCTTATTTTCATGACTTCTCCTTGCAATGTTTCTCATAGCCATAGTGAAAGATAGCTTTGGGTTGAGTCTTGTTGAACTATTAAATTCTTGACAAAACTTTGTATGTGAATTCACAGCTTCTTCAATTGATCCTCTTTTTATAAGTCCTTCTTTTACAGCCTCAGAACAAAGACCACACACCCATTTTCCTGAATAAGAATCTTTAATTGTTTTTATGTAATCTTGTGTGCAATCCTCACTAAGGCCACAACATTCACATTCTGCTTGTGTAACTTCATCAATTGGGCAAATATTGTCCAAGTCTTTGCCGATTTTGTTAATTACAACTGATACATCTGATACCACCTTCCTTAATACTTGTCCACTCTAAATAAGAAAGTAAGAATTTCAATTCATTAGTTTACATGGCAAAAAAAAAAACTAGGTTTAAACCAAGAAACAAACATGTTATAAATAAATAAATACCTTTTGAACTAATATTTTCTACTTATTACTTAACAAACACTACTAAAAATTACTATTTTTCCCACTACAAATTTTTAACCATTATTCCTAAAGATATTTTGATTGAATCGGTATGAGAAAAAAAAATTGGTAATTGTTCGTATGAAAAAATTAGGAAGCTTTTCACTATTTCAATGAGAATTGGTCTTCCACCATGTTATTTTCCAGTGAACTGGTTCGGTGGGAAATGAGGGGAAAATCATGTTCTATAGCACAAATTTTTCACTGATTACAGTGGGAAAAATCTTTATTTCTAGTAGTGAAACACCAAAAAATAAATAAGAAAACCACATATTTTCCAAAAAAACAAACAAAACATTTTCATCCAAACCAAACACACCCATAATTCAGCAAGAATTTCTCGAGAATATGTGAATGAATTACGTGTAGTGATACATCAAATGGTTTTAAACTATACATATAGTGACTAATGAGTGAACATCAAAATATATAAAAAAAAATATGTGACTCTAAATTGATCTAAACACTAAAGAAACATAACATGTCTAAATGTGTGTGTGAATGAAATCAAACTCTAACTATATATTACCATGATAGGCAAGTTTGTTCTTCCAGAGTAATGAAAATACTACACTTTTCCTATATATAAAGAAAGAAGGATCTTTTGCTTATCAATCACCTCTCAAATGCTATATATATAGGTTTCACTGACTTGAAGATGATAAATTAGGGACCCAAAAAGGTAAATAAATCTTAGAAAAAGAACAAGTGAACATATGAGTTGATAGGTACTTGTCAATGGATTTTAGAAACTTTCCTGTTCATCAGTGGATAAGTACTTCCTAATTAATTTTGGAAACTATATTTCTCATGCTAAGGGTGACTATCTTTACAGATAAGAAAAAGAAAAAGAAAACATTTTAAAATATTACTCTTTTGTTTTAATTTGTTTGTCTTACTTTCCCTTTTAATCTATTTCAAAAAAAAAAATGTTTGTTTCCTAATTTGACAACTCTTTAATTTCAACATTTAGATGACATGTTTAAGACCACAAAAATAAAGACATTTTGGTATGTTAACGGAGGGCTTTCCCTCCTTTCCGCCTGACTCTTTGGTCTTAAGAATGATGGTTTTAAGAATGAGTCATTGCCCTTCTCCGACCTTGACTGCTCAACCTGAGAGCAAACAGTTAATGCATGCATTCCACTTATTGATAGGGTCTATGGTCGGTCTGTGACCTCTGGATGTTGAAGGCGTCCTCGGGGTGATCTCGTAATTTCTACGGGGTGATCTCGTAGTTTCTATGGGCTGGAGAATGGAGATGATGGGGTCGGTCTATGGATTTTCCTTCCTTTTCTTTTGCCACATTTTCCTCTGTTCATTTTTATTTGCCACATTTAACATATCAAGAAAAGACAAAAAAAAATTCCATGTTTTACCCTTAATTAGCATTAGTTACTTAATCCACAAATCATTTTCCATAACCTGATAATAAACATCGATTAATCGGGATAGTATGGTAAATAGACATGTTAATTATTGTTTTCTTAATAGGTGTGTCAATTCCAAATATGACAAATAAAAATGAATGGAGAGAGTACATATATCTTAAATTAGCTTAGAATTATAAGATTTAAAATTTCTTTTACATTCTAAAATTTAGTGTCAAGTCAAATTAAAACAAATATGAAAGTAGTACTTCTTTAAAAAAACAAAATCTTTATGTTCACTTGCCATGCATTAATGATATATTTGTTCCACTAGGCCTTTTGTGTTGCAAGTTGCAAGTTGCAAGAGATAGTTGTTATATATTTCCATAGCATGCAAAAAAGGTAGTGGAGTTAGCATGTGACTTACCAGAAATTTGAGACTAAAAAATCAGTTAATTAGTTTATCAAATTTATGGAATTTTATTAAATTGGATAGACTCGTGAGAGAGTTGATTCAACATGTCATTGTATAATTAATTCATGAAAGTGTGTGCATGAATGTCTGCATTTTGGGTGAAGGGATTAACATGAATATCATGTGAATTCTTGTATCAAAAGCATAGCCTAGCCAAAGTAGCTAAGAATCTAGCTAACAAAGATAGCTGCTGAATTATCAGCCTTGCAACAATAAGATCTACCACTAGAAACAAATATCTCTTATCAATTGAAATTATTTTGAATTTACGTGGCATTGTTTGACTGAATCTTGAATATAAGAAAAAAGAATTTTTAGAATTGGTGATTTAAAATAAATTTTAGATATTTGTATGGATATGAATTAGGAGTATTTGTTGCGGCCACATGCACCTACAGAAGTACACTATCGTCAAGTAATAAAATCACTAAACGTTGGATGTTGAACCCACGTGGGCTTGTGATTAAATATCAATTAAATTAAATGAAAGAACTAACCTTTTGGATTGAGTTAGGCCCAAATACCGCATATTTACACGGTATGAGAGTCATGTTCATCCTTGTTTGAGTCAGTCCACGCTCCAATTGGACTTTTGAGCGTGAAGGGAAGTGTCAAAATGGATTAAAGTCCTATAATGATTGGGAAACAAAGTGATGGTCTGCTTATATAGAATTGGACGATCTCCTTCATGAGCTGGCTTTGAGAGTTTTTTTTTTATATAGAGACCATTCCCAAGGTAGGATCGTGAAGTTTAAGAGGGTAGAGAAGAAATTGTTGGAAATAGTTTGTGTAGGTATTGCAAGGGCGGCGGTTGTAATCTATTTGATAACTAGTGAACTCTGAAGCGCCATAAAAAATTGAATGAAATTACTGATTATAATTTTCTCATAATAGAAAATTACAATTTAACACAAACAAATAAAAGTTTAAAATACACATCTCACTTACCAAATTTTATTAAATTAAGCAACT
Organism: Solanum tuberosum; assembly: GCF_000226075.1. NCBI lineage: Eukaryota > Viridiplantae > Streptophyta > Magnoliopsida > Solanales > Solanaceae > Solanum > Solanum tuberosum. Next base: position 16,896 of record NW_006239754.1, read on the forward strand.
TAGAGTTATCTATTAAAACAGACTAACACATCCTAATCACAATCTTAATAAAGTAATATCCTGTTTCATTTGAAAAATATACATGTGCAAGCAACTTAGAGTTATCTATTAAAACAGACTAACACATCCTAATCACAATCTTAATAAAGTAATATCCTGTTTCATTTGAAAAATATACATGTGCAAAAGAACGAAATTTATATAAATATATAAGAAGCCTAAATTAAATAACCTCTCAAAATATTTGTTCGATTTTTTACATTCAAAATTTTATCTTCGGAAAAGTAATCTAAACTTAATTAAGAGTCTATGCTCGGTTTGTGCAATTTCTATCAACCTGTCTCTCTATCACCATATGATAAAAGAATATTTAAATTAGCGAGGAAATTAACTCATGACACTAACTACCTAATTTAATTGCAATGATGCAAAATCATCTTGCTACTTTTTATGTTGGTCGTTGCGTGCCTCTGTAAAAAAGAACACCTGATTCATTCGAAAAGTTTAGTAATCGAAGTAAGAAATTTATAAAAAAAAATATGGAGAATCAAGAAGGAGAGAGAGCAATAAAAAGAAAAAAGATATTGCAAGATCAGTTAGCAGTTATTTACCAATCTCTTCCACGCTCATAAAATTGATCTGTACATTTTGGGAAGACAATGAAACAAATTAAAGCTTCTTAAAACTAAAACACAATTTTTTTCTTTGGAACTGTGCAAGACCAAAAATTAAAAGAAAAACAAAAGAATTGATCTCTCTTTAAACATGTATGCCTCATACCATTCATACACAACCATTTTGCACATAAGCCTTATATAGCCGATTTTGTTTTGCTTATCCTTTTCTAGTTATTGCCCCATTCAATGTGTAGCTTAAAATTGAAAGTGAGAATGCAAAAGGTTGCATAATAAAGCGATAATTAAGTTCAATGAGTCAAGTTTTTAATACTCAGAAATTTAATGGATAAATAAATAAACAAAATGAAATAAAAATAACCAAAAAAGCATTACAAATTTGTTGGCTTTTGAAGCATACCACATCATGTCTTCTAAGTTTAGGTTTAAAATATGGATAAATTACCTATATACACACCTTTTATTTCCATAATTCCAATTATTCCCTATTAGTTCTAAAATTCTCCAAAATCCCTTATTTTATTCCCAACCCTCCAAAAGTTGGATACATTAATTCTAACTCCCAAAATCAACGTTATTCCTTCCTTATTTCACTCCATAAATCTCTCCTTATTTTTAGTCACACAATCTTAGTAGTTATTTTCTCATTCACGTTTGAAATTCAAAATCAATCTCTTTTCAGGTAGATTAAGGATATTTTTAGACAAAAAAAATAAAAAAGATATTTATGAATCTTTTACCCGTTTTTTAAAATACTCCAAAATTTATAAATAAATAAAATAAGTGAACTTCCAAATTTATACACTACAACGTTTATTAGAAAAAATGCTATAGTAGTAATTATTATTTGGTAATAACTCACAAGTTTGATTTTGGTAATGTCGTATCATAAAAGGATGCTTTCTTGAGTTACAAAACTTTTGTCCATTGTTAAAATAAAAATAAAAATTTGATAATAATCTTTGTAAATTTTTCATAATTTGAGTTGGTTATGGACTCTAACAACTAATTCCTCATTGAAACTGATTAGGATTCTTGTATTATTATTTAATCTTTTCATTGTCTCATAATAATATTAGTTTCAATTTTACCAAAGTTTCATACCTTCTAATATTTTCCTCTGTTTTCTGATATTTCTTATAATTATATTTCTATGTATCAATCACAAACAATCAAACAACTAACTTATATATAATATAAGATACAAAATATAAATATAATCTGATACATACCCTCATTCTTGAACATTTTGATGCTTTTATAACAAATTAAATGTATAATGTATCATCTATAAAGTCTAGTATTTCACAAACACAACAAGATACAAAAATAGTAAGGTATCATGCTAGACATTTGGTCATGATACAATAATTTAAATTAATACTACATGTATATGATATAATAATTATCACATAGTAATGTGTCAAACTCTAAGCAAACACTTTACGTGCAAAATTTACTTATTTAATGTATCTAATTAATAGGAATACAATACTTATCAATTTATACAAGATTCATAAATACTAATGTATCACGATTGATATAGTCTTCTCAAAAACACAAATAAAAATTAAATTAACTACATGTATCTGATACTTAATAGTTAATCACTACCACACAATAATATATCGATCTAACAGCAAAACCTTATGGACAACCTTTACTTTAATGTATCAAATAGGATTACAGTACTTGGAACTTCTTCAAACCCCTAACAAAGATAATAACAAGACTAGCGAAGATATTCATAATACATCTTCTCAAAATTTTTGATAATTTTGAATAAAAAATGAAAGTATCTTCAATGAACTAAGAGAAGAATTTTGAATCTCAAAATTTTCAACAATTTTGAATCAAAATTGAAAGAATCTTCGATGAACTGGAAGATTCACAAATAAAATCATTTGTCAAACAACAATTCCATAAGATTTGTATCTTTCATAACTCACCTCGCTACTCAAATTCCTGAATGTCTTAACAAAATCGATATATTCATCTTGTGTCAGCCACTTTGATAGAATATTTTGGATCTGTTACGATTTCTAATAGATGGAGGAGATGAAAATCTTGTATCAGCCACTTTGGTCGAACACTTTAGATCTGTTACGATTTCTGATAGATGTAGAAGATGAAAATCTTGTATCAGTCACTTTGATCGAATAATTTGGATCTGTTACGACTTCTAATAGATGGAGGAGATGAAAATCTGGTATCAACCACTATGGTCGAATACTTTGGATCTGTTACGATTCTTGATAAATGAAGGAGATGAAAGTTTGAATTTTCAATTCTTTGAAGTTGTTACAGTTTGAATAGATTGATATCAATTTGTAGCGTGATTTTGGGGATTAGAATTAATTTTACATTTAGGTTCCATATTAAGTGTAACTGACTAGGTTTGTAATGTATCATGAGTGATGTATCCAAATAAATCTTATGTATCCGGATGGATGATTCTTTAAGGGATTTTTGTAAATTAGAAAAGAGTAGGGATATGATGTATTTTAGATCTTACACTAAGAGATTTATGTAAGTTATGCTTAAAATATATATAAATATAGATGATAATTATAGAGAGTGTATTTAAAAAATAAAAATGAATAATTATGGGAAGTGTATAACAATATACCCAATTATGTTCAAATTTATATGAAATATCAAAAGACATGAGAAGAAAAGTAACATTAGAGATGGGAATAGGAATGGGCAATGCTAATAATTACTAACCGTGCTAGTTTTAATTCACTTAAAATGACAGTTTCATCTTCTTATTAATAAATGAGATAACTTTTATTTTTTAAAACATATTACATAAATTAAAACTATGAAAAAACTCAAAAAAATAAGAGAAATGATAAATAAGAATTTTAACTTTTGAGAGGTGCCACATCAACAATCCTATATCCAGCTTTTTATATATATATATATAGAGAGAGAGAGAGAGAGATAGATTATTATTATTATTATTTTAATGGAAATGAGCCAAATCCATCTCCAAGTATCATATATACTTTCATATTTTTAATAACAAATGAAAGGAAATTACCAATCAATATACTTATGCCGTCTAAGTAGTTTGTTTTATTTTTGAGATTAAATTGATTTAACAATTTCATTTTCAATAAATAGAGGCTCACCAAAAGAATTAAATAGTTCGGAAATTGTCATAATCTCACTGATCAGTAATTTTACAAATTTTTTGAACAATATAACAAATAAACGATGACATATGTGCAATAACGCCTCATTTTACCTGTGCAATGGGTCAGGATTCAATCAACTTAGAACTAACACTTTGACGCAAACTTGACATATACAATATTATCACATACTCAAATTGAGAAGGAAAAACTATTAGCCAAGCTTAAAAGACAAATCAAATTAATGATGAACTTCACCTTCTGAATATTTTATAAAAGACAAAGAGACTCGAAAAGCTGATGCATATGTTTCTATGAATGGTTCAATGGGAGCGTCACCGTACCCCCGAATGGATCCTGTGTGATTTGAATTTAATCGAAACTCTACTGCGAACTTCGAACACCGAATGTAAAAATAAAAATCAATGATTCAACAATTACATACAAGTCAAAGAAATCTAGTACAGTAACTAATTATATGGTACTTTACATATTATACAATATATATATATATATATATATATATATATATATATATATATATATATATATATATATATATATATATATATATATATATATATATATATATATATATATATATATATATATATATATATATATATATATATATATATATATATATATATATATATATATATATATATATATATATTCTTTTCATCTTTCCACCAGTATGCTCCTTTTATATAAAATATGAATTGAAATGAAAAGGAAATGATTAGAGGAAGGACGACATAGTTACAAGAAGAAGACAACCAAAATGAAGGAATAAATAGAACATGTGAGAGTAACGGAATGAGGGTAAGATAAATACAGCAGAAGCTTTTTGGTTTTTGATAACGGAACACGTCTCTATGTCTGCCGTAACAGTTGTAACTTATAAACTCTCCAGTAACATATTCTCCTATAATAAAGAATTTTGTCCTTTGTAAATATATATGTAAGTAATAAACTAATTTAAATAAGAAAAAAAAGGCCAAAAAAGAGAAAAAAGATAAATGCAAATGGTGGCCTTAGAGGCATGCCACATAAGCAAGTCTAAGATTCTCCTTTATATATATATATAGATTGGTCTCGAATTTAATGAAAGAGATTGAAAAAACTATTATGCAAAGTGATTGTAAAATTTTTTTCAATTTATACCACTAAACAGAGCGTCTAGCAGTTTTTTATTAAAATAAAAATCCTCAATAGAAATAAGTACAAGCAAGGGGGGTTAGGCCTTACCTTGTCAATCCTAATGAGGCAACGAACCTCTACTAATTAACAAGCATGAAAAAAATAAGAGCTAGAGAGAACTAGGTATTCTATGATCATCACAAAATTTGTAATACCTCTATGATGATATTACAAATGAGAATACTTGAAAAATGTACAAATATAAAATCCAAGAAGAAAGTTGAGTTATCAACCTCAAACTTACTTTTACAAATGCGTGAATTAAAAATGATAGATAGCCCATCTAGAGTAACCTGAAGTATTTTCATCTTGTCTTCTTCTTCAAATTTGTCCAACAAAACTTGATAGGTCATCACTTCTTCTTGGATGTATTGGATCTTGTTGAAGCTATTGACACTGTCATATGGATCTGCTTTGCCAGTCTCATCGGTAGGTGCCTTGGAACAAACTCTCATGTGATCACTTTACCATCCCAACTGTGCTTCCTTCCATGTGTCTTCTTTTTGTTTTTGTTGCTTCCACTTCTTTGATTCCGAGGTGAAATATCCCCATCCCTAGCCACTTCATCAAAGCATATGTCCAACATATTTTCTTCCTCATCCTCATCAAAAGAATCATCGCCCAAATCACTTTCATAACCCTAGTTGGACTAAATTCTGATGCCAAGGCCTCTTGTTCCTTCTTCTTTGCATTTATACTTTTAGGTACAAATTTCAAAGCTAGTGGACTTAATTTTCTATTCAAAAGCGGAGGTGAAACATGCTCTTCTTCATCAACCAAATCAGCCCATCTAGGAGTACTCATCTCCCTTTGCTTTTCTTTCGAGACTTCATGAGCTGAGGTGTTCGATGTGACCATGGGTGACTTGATCGCTGAATTGGGTTTGAGCAACATGACAACCTCACTTTCTTGAGTAATTTCAGCTACTTCAGGATTAGAGATATATGTAGAACTTATAACACTATCATTTTTTTCGGTCTACATGTTAAGTGATCGTGATTTCTGATTCCCCTGATCAAGAAATTTTTTACATAATTTTTTTTATAATGGTTTTATTTCCGCATTTTACATATAACATAGTTACTCAAAGAATTTGATTCTTTGAGTGCTTAAAATACAACCAAATTAACAATGTCGATGTAGTCTACTACATTGTTAGAAATTTGAGTAGACATCTAATCAAATAAGAAATTCTAATCGGTCCCATAAGTTGGAATTGACTGATGAAATCTTTATTACATTGCACATATCTTATATACTAGATGGCCTAAAGGTATTGGGTTGTAATTACACAAGCATCTCGACCATAGCCAGTGAATGAATCCCACTGTACTTTAAAATAATTACATAATCCCTTTCTCTTAATTCCCTCTTACTACTCAGTGGTGATGGCATATAAAGGCAATTGATATGCATATTTTGAGACCAAATACATATCTATCCACGAATACACTAAAAAATTGACACTAAATACATTGACGAAATTGATATCGGATATATTGGATGAAATTTATTTTGAATATACAGATAAATGAAATTGATACTGGATACACATATATATACATGAAATTGATATTGGATACACCGATACATGAATTGTGAAATACATATATAGAGAAATAGAGGGACAAAAAAGGGGAGGGGCGAGCGGAAGAGGATACAGGTGAGCAATATAGAGGAGAGAGGCGAGATACATTCACTAAATATGATGTATCTAGAAATAAATACGGTATATCTAAAGGTGACTCGAACAAAATATATAATTATTGAGATTATTGATGCTTTGAGTAATTAGCACATATACTAATGTACTTTATGAAAGTTGTTTTTTTTTTTTTTAGTCAATGATGACTTTGTAACTTGAGTCACCCCAATCTACTTAACAATTGAGCTGAAATAATGATGGGCCGATCCATGGAAACTGAGGTAGAGGTTAGCCTGGGTTTTATGGGCCATCACCAACTTCCAACAGTGAAAAGTCATAGTACAAATAATTATAATTGATAGCTTAATATCTATTATTATGTGTCAAAAAATATATTTTATACATATTATACAATATACAAAAATAAATATACATTTGTTCGCTATCATTCTAGAGAGCGATTGTTTAGGTCAATTTCTATCTTCTTCTTTTTTAAGTTTGGAATTGTAAAAATGGAGAAGAAAACAAGAAGAGAATAATTTATTTTTAAAAAAAAAGTTGTCTATCATATTTAAAGAAATTATGTTATTTGAATAACGGTTTCTCTTCTTCTGCCTTTTTAAAAAACCTTGGTTTGCTTTTATTATTGTTTCACTTCAATTTTTTAAAAGGGATAATTTCAGAGACCTCCCTCTAGGTTTCGCTCTATAACACTCACCTCCCTTGTGGTTTACGATATTCCGTCTACCTCCCTTATTTCCATTTTCTTGTAACAACTCTTTAAACCTATTTAAAATAAATATAAATTTGACAATTTTACCCTTTTATATGCAAGTTTAAAATAAATATAAATTAAACACATATTCGATATTTTATATATATTCTATTATATAGAAGAGTGAAGAGCAATGACGACCAAGGGCAAATCCGTAAATAAGCAAAATCTACAGCTTATTAGTCTAACAAGAAGCTGCTCTTCGTCATCATCCTCAAAGGGTAGATTTGTCTTTTCCTTTCTCTGGTTCTCCAAGCGGTGCTTGTTCTTATCTGAATTTACAGGGTTTCACAGCATTAACAACCATTACGACTTCAACAGCGATTTGTCCTTTGTAAATTCCTCATTTTCTTCTTCCAAATTCGGATTTCCTCTTTCCCATCAGTCTTTTTGGTCGATCTTGCTGAAGAATTTTTTCAAGCTTTCTATTTCAGCCGATCTATCTGATCTATCTATACTTTGTGAGTTCTGTTTTTCCACTTCTACTCGATATTGTTTCTCCGGTGGATTTCATTAGTTGTAACTTGGACTTTTCTTTCCATGATATTTGATGAAATTTTTGTTTCTTCTGGGTTTACAAATATTTTGAATGTGTAGTTTTGATGTTAGCAAAAGGAAATCATAGAAAAATTATCGGAAGGAAAGGATTGTTCTGAGCTTAAATTGATTATACACATGCACTGAACTTTTTGCTTCAACTATTACTTTAGTTGTAATTTTCGATCTATAGTGTTGGTCGTGGATTGTAAATGAACTCCTAAACTTCAGCTCTTACATTTACCGAATGTGCAAGTCTATGGTGATCAGCCTTTAGGCTCTATGTTGTGTTGCTCTCTAATTAGCATAAATGGGAACTGCTTTAATAGATTAGCATGTGAATGATGAATATAATATAAACATTATGCTGGCAGAAAATTCTCCATTTCCAAAACAGAGGAGGTAAGGATTTATGAAATTCAAATTCTAAAAAATCTTACTATTTCTTATAGATATTATATAGGTACTTCAATATTTCAGTCTTTTCCAGAGGATACCAAAAGTTATAAGAAAAATGAACCTAAGATAGAGGAGGAAGAGTCTCATAAAATTTGAATCTTTGCACTACTTAGTAGAACAAACAGATAGAGCAAAACAGTTCTAACAAAGTGGTAGATTTTCTCAACACAGGAATTGTTTTCTACGTAACCTTAAAGGCAAAACAAACCATTACCACTTGAAAACCAATGTTACAGGAAATTGGATTTGGCAAGCAAAATTATTATTGGTAGTACACATTTTGTTCCTGCTAACACTGGTAAAGTTTTCCTCTTAGGTAACAATTTCTTTGCTAACGTATTTCTATATAAGATTAGAGATGAAGTTAAGGGATCGTTGCCTTTGTCAATTGCTAATTAGAGTATTGCCAGAACAACCAAAGACTGAAGCAACTGTTGCAACACAAACTTGATCTCTGCTCTGAAACCTTCATAGTTAAATGAGAGTATCTTATCATTTGTTGTCTCTCTTAAACAAGACACGGCAGGAAAAAGTGATGCATCTATCTCCCTATTATACCTAAAGGTCAGCTTCTCAAGGTTGGCCAGTTTTAGGTCATTCAAAGGTGATTAAATCTTGTCCAAATCTGCATAGTTAACAAAACCCATCAATGTGCAGACTATATTTTGATTTTGAGCTTTTCAATATATGTGTGAGGTCAAGTTAAGGCATTTACGTTGAAACAAACGTCTAAGAATCATTTTTGCCATTAAAATGTGCATATATAATGTTTAACACGACTGGATGAAAATTGTTAATCTACTATTCTATCATGATATTGCTTTCACAAGTTTCTTTACATTCTCTGATTATCTAATACAATATCATTCTTATTTTACAATCCGAATTTGTTGACCTAATTACATATGTTTCCTGTTATAGCTGTGTCCATGGATAAAAAAGTCATCCCTCCACCGTCATCCTCACAAGAAAAGGCACGCCAATATTCAACGGATAGAGCCTCCATTATTAATAATAGGCGACGCAGTATATATAAACAGCTCTCATCGGATAAAAAAGAAGCACTTCTTCTTCAACGACGGACAAGATATCAACAATTGAGGAACAAAAATCTCCTTGGTGGTTCTCCCACTCCACTACCTACTGTTCAACTTCAATTCACTGGACAAAAAGGTCTTGCTATTACAGATATACCGCCTCACCCTGAAACAAGTTTCCTAATATTATCTCTGACTAAGTGTAGTTGTGATTTACCGATGGTTATAACACCATTGTTCGTGTAGGCGACACCTCTCGCGTTGATACTTCTGCAGTTGTATCGGGTAAAGCAAAAGATATGATTGGTTGCCTATCCATCTTTGAAGTAGGTACGTCACAGTAAAATGTTGTTGATATTCACTTTTCTGGAGAATTTTTTTTAATGTCCTCATTGCAACTGTTTCTACAATAGGCTCGACGTCGGCTGCACCCGTTAAACAACACAGCCCAATTGCAATCACTGTGACTACCAAAGGTTTGTCTATTCCCTTTTTCCTATTTTACAGAAAAAGTCAGGATTTTAAGAGAAATCTTATTCTATTTTCATTCAAATCATCTTGAATCTAGGTTCTGCATCACTTGCCCATCAACAAATGATCCAAAGGCAATCACTGACAAAAACAACGGTTTGTCTCTCTAAAAACTTATAGTTATCTTGCTTGCTTAGATGTTCCTCCACCTTAGCTCTTCTTCTACCTTATACCCCACTCCCTTGCAATTAATTTACACAGGTAATAGGTTAAGAAGTATATATTGTTGCAATATTAAACAACTCCCCAACAATCCAAGCATTTTAAAGAAAATGCCTTCTTGTGAATACTGTGGGGCAAAAAGATTTCAGTATGAATCACCAGGATTTTGCTGCAGTAATGGCACCGTTAAATTAGCATCACATGAAATGCCTACAAAATTACTAAATCTGTTGTTAGGAGACACTGTTGAATGCAAACATTTCCGTACCTACATTAGAATGTACAATAACATGTTTGCATTTACTTCTCTTGGAGTAAAATATGACAAAGAGCTAGCAAAAAGATACCATGGTATATACACCTTTAGAGTTCAAGGACAAATGTATCATTTCATTGATAATGTATTACCTTCAAATCAACAACCAAGAAATCTACAATTATATATTTATGATGATGATACTGAAATGTTGAATCGTATGGCTTCTTCCAGTAATGCTGATCAATCAGTTGTTCAAAAATTAATGAATATATTAAAGATAAATCCTTACTGTATCTTTCTAAAATCTCTAATGCAAGTTCAAACTTGTATATTGCACTCAATTGTGACTCTACATTAAATCAACAAGTTTATAACCTACCGACAGTTTCAGAAGTGGCGGCAATATGGTTAGACCAACAACCAAACAATAGTAGCTCTACACCACATATTCAAATTTATCCTTGTAGCAACACCAATCAATTAGTCAATTATTACTATGGTTGCTATGATCCTTTACAGTATCCATTGTTATTTCCCTATGGTCAAAATGGTTGGCATTGTGGAATTAAAAGAGTTGAACAGATTTGCAAGAAAAAATATCGATCTCAATGTGAAAATGAACAACTTCCAAGTTTATCAAATATGTGTTCTATTGAGGGACTGCTTGATATAGAAGCTAAAGTACTACAAAAAGGAAAACGAAAAAGAGATGACATCTCTTGTCGTGAATACTATTGTTATAAATTTCAAATGAGACATAATGAAATAAATGGAGTATTACATTCAGGAAGACTTTTCCAACAATACTCAGTTGATGAGTTCATAAAAATTGAAACTCAAAGGCTGGATTTTGTCTCGTGTAATCAGGATTTATTTCGGACTGATCCATTACAAGGGCTTATTGATTTTCCTAAGACATGGTGACAGAGATGCTTCAAAAGTAGGAAAACAAACATTTCTTCCTGTAAGCTTTACAGGAGGTCCTAGAGATATGCGTCAACGTTATATGGATGCTATTACGTTAGTTTAACATTTCGGAAAACCTGATATATTTTTGACTATGACTTGTAATCCTTCTTGGCCAGAAATAGAAGAATATTTACTGTCAACGGATGAAGCTCAAAATAGACCTGATTTGATTTGCCGAGTATTCAAAGCAAAAGTTGAAGAGCTAAAAACAGATATATTAAAAAAACATATTTGGAAAAGTTGTTGCATTTATGTACACTATTGAGTTTAAAAAACGAGGCCTTCCACATGCTCATTTTCTTCTAATTCTTGATGATGATTTCAAATTAATTAGTCCCGAATCATATGATCAAGTTGTTTCTGCTGAGCTTCCTGATATAAATGAAAGTCCTTACTTACATAAACTTGTTAAAAAACATATGATGCATGGTCCTTGTGGTTATTTAAATCCTACAAATTCATGTATGAAGAAAAAAGGATTTTGCAAATTCAAGTACCCAAAGAATTTTGCTGACAAAACAACAAAAGGAAAAAACTCATATGCAATCTATAGAAGAAGAAATACAGGCAAGCATGTCGAGGTTAGAAAACAACTTCTTGACAATTCATGGGTAGTACCTTTTAACCCCTACCTACTATGCAAATTTAATTGTCATATCAATGTCGAAGTATGTTCTGATATAAAGGTTGTCAAGTATATCTATAAATATATTTGTAAAGGACACGATAAAATATCCTTTTCTATACGGGAGGATGATACAAATGTTGAAATAGATGAAATAAAAGAATATCAATCTGCTAGATGGGTATCTGCACCAGAAGCTGTATGGCGTTTATTTGCTTTCCCTATTAGTGAAATGAGTCCATCTGTTTATCATCTTCAACTGCACCTCGAAAACCAACAATTTGTTTCTTTTAAAACAGCTGACAACATAGACAAAAATCATGAATAACCCCATGATTAGGAAAACAATGTTGACATAATATTTCCTAATGAATAGAACAAACGAATAGGAAAACAATGTTAACAGAATATTTCCTAATGAATAGAACAAACGAATATGCTAAACAACTCAATTTATTATATAAAGAATTTCCACAATATTTTGTGTGGTCAAAATCATACAAAATGTGGACACGAAGACAACGAGGTCATGTTATTGGCCGTCTTGTGACATGTCATCCAACAGAAGGAGAGAGATATTATCTTAGACTTCTACTAATGAATGTAAGATCCCCTGAGTCATACCAAGATCTTCGAAAAATAGATGGAAAATACTACGACACATTTAGAGAATCTGCAGAAAAAAGAGGATTGTTACATCATAATAACAACTTGGTTGAATGTATGACAGAGGCTGTATGTTATCAAATGCCTTATAGCTTGCGGCATTCTGTATGACAGAGGTTGTATGTTATCAAATGCCTTATAGCTTGCGACATCTATTTGCTACAATATTAGTATATTGCAATCCTGATAATCCAAAAGAACTATGGGAACAATTTGAAGAGTCAATGTCTGAAGACTTCAATAAATTAACCAAAACATGGATCCAAAAAAAACAAGACATTCAGTTTTGAACCATATTAATGATGTATTACATACCATGGGACATGATGTAAATGAGTATAGATTGATTTATGAAAATGTTGTGAGTTCAAGGGTAGAGTCAGACGCAAAAGATGTTCATTTTGAAAGGAATATAGTTGTTACTAAAGAAGATCTGCTATTATATAAAAAACTGAATACCGAACAAAAAATAGCATATGATACTATCCTTCAAAGAGTACTTACTAACGAATCAGGTGCTTTTTTCATTGATGGTCCGGGAGGAAGTGGTAAAACATTTTTGTACCGTGCTTTATTGGCCACTGTAAGATCTAAAGGTTTCATAGCTTTGGCCACAGCAACTTCTGGTGTTGCGGCATCTATACTTCCTGGAGGACGAACAGCCCATTCACGTTTCAAAATTCCAATTAATATTGACGAGCAGTTCTCCTGTAACATCAGTAAGCAAAGCTCTCTCGCATCTTTAATTCGTGATGCAAAATTAATTGTATGGGATGAGGTATCAATGTCAAAAAAAAAATATGATTGAAGCTTTTGATTTGCTTATGAAAGACCTAACTGAAACAAATATACTCTTTGGTGGAAAAGTCGTAGTGTTTGGAGGTGATTTTAGGCAAACGCTTCCTGTTGTCCGAAGTGGAAAAAAGGAAGACGCTTCCTATTGTCCGAAGTGGAAAAAAGGAAGACTTTATTTCTGAAAGTATTTTAAACTCCAGAATTTGGAATCAACTTGAAAAATTGAGACTATCAGAAAATATGCGTGCAAGGACTGATCCTGTTTTTTGTGAATATCTTATGAGAATTGGGAATGGAAAAGAAAAAACAAATATTAACAATAAAATAGAAATCCCAAAGCAGTTCATCATTCCTTTTACTACTGAAAAAGAGTCATTAGATCTTTTGTTCAAAGTGATATATCCGAATTTACATACATCTTTCAATGACTCTTCTTTTATGACATCTCGTGTTATCTTGACTACAAAGAACGACTTTGTTGATGAACTAAACGATAGACTCATAACTCAATTTTCAACAGTTGCCAAAATATTCATAGCTGCTGATGAGACTATTGAACCAAACGATCAACCTCAATTTGAGGACTTCTTACACACTCTAAATCTTCTTGGCTTACCTACGTACAGATTAATGTTAAAGCAAAACTGCCCTGTTATATTATTGCGAAATTTAAATCCTTCTGAAGGCTTATGTAACGGTACACGATTGGTGTGCTGTGATTTCAAAACACATGTTATAAGTTGTAAAATTGCAAGTGGTGACTTCAAAGATAAGCACGTATTTATTCCAAGAATACCATTACTATCATCAGAGGATGAAAAAATACATATTCCTTTTAAAAGAACACAGTTTCCTATACGTCTATGCTTTGCAATGACTATAAATAAAGCACAAGGACAAACATTAGATTATGTTGGTATCTATTTACGTGAACCAGTTTTTTCCCATGGTCAATTATATGTTGCTTTATCAAGAGCGAAAAGTTCAAACTGTATAAAAATATTGATTCGACCTCCTACTGCAGATAATGATGATGATCACTCAACTTGTAATGTAGTATACAATGAGATCATTCAAAAAGCTTTGTTATGAACATATTCCATGTATCTCGATAACTGACTAAGATGTGCCAACATTTATGCAACTACTGCACAGAATAGATACAGAATGTTCACTTATGATGCAGGCTTATTATGTAAGTCACTCAATCCTCTTCTTCTTACAGTGGTTGCAAACTATCATACAACTCAAACAAACTGATAAACCAACTACTTACTCATGCAAAACAAATGATGATTCATCAAGACTACACTATTGGTACCCTCGTGAAACAAACCATTGTCCCAATACAAACCACAACTTTCCCTACTCCTTCAAAAAGGTTTCCATTATTACTAATTTAATACTAACAGTCACTTAAACTCATGCTTTCCAACTTTTCCTAATATCATTACTTATATCACATTTCAAGTTATACATTCTTATTTCTGTTCTCAGTTCAATTGCCTGTTCTAACACCCAGTAACCATTAAAAAGGTTCTCTTACTTTTGAATTACCCCATTTCTGTTTAAAACAAATTAGCTTATTCTTCCACTTGAATGTTGACGACACAACATCTACAGTAATAAGAAGGCACTCAATAATTTAACTTTTCATTTGTCATGCTTCAATAGGCTTGGTATCTCTGTCATCCACATGCTGAGAAGGTGCTCCACACCATTCAGGAGTAAAGTTAGTTGTACTGTCAAATTTTGACATCCAATTAAAACCACTGTTGAAAACTCTTCAGTTGTAATCACTGCTCAGCTAAGGTAATGTATTTGTTGTCTTTCCTTTTCCTTCCATTTCATACTTTCTGATTCGATAGTTGATATTCTATTTGGCTTTTCAGAGGTTAAATAGCACATGACATACTTTTCGGCTAACCAACTATATGGACTTAGATAGCAGCTAATGGAAGATTCATATTAGGATAAAAGATTAATCAGGTACCAATAGTCATAATACTACTACGTAGTTTCTTCTTATTTGATTCTCTTATACTTTGATTATCATCTTATTTTGTTGTAGTTATTGTTACATTTTCGAACATACAACTTCTCTCTTGCTTTTCCCTTCTTCTTACCATAGTGGTAGTAGTAATCTGTTTGAAATTTTTTTGCAGCATTATATTCCCTCTAATGTAGCTATGGATGAAAGAGTTATCAAAAATTGTCAGCTACTTAGTGTAATACAATACTTATTGATTAATCATGTGTCCATGTCTTATTTTGTAAAAGATTTGATGATGTTTTAATATTTTTGAAATCTCAAACCAAATGTTATCTTTGTGCTTGCATGTATTCTGTTTTTTATTGCTAAAACTTAGAATGTCAGTTTTCTTGTGTTTAATATTGTCCATCTTATTTTGTGGCAAATTATCGTGATGCTTCATAATTGTTGCAAGTGCTATTGCACTATATTGATGGGAAAAATAAGGCTTTCAACATACTACATGAAGAATTATGCTTTCTTCAAAAGATTTCTTCTTATATTTTCTTATTTGTTGATTCGATTTTCTCATCTGTTTGATTCGATTTTCAGAATCTGCTGCTGTCATAGATTACCATTTTTAGATATTTTATTCACTTAGCGCTCGATGCTTCAGAAAAGTAATGGAAAGGTATAAAAGTTGGTAACATTTGGACAAAAAACATATTGAATTAATGCTGTTAATTTTTCATTTCAGGTTTACATCCAATACTGACAAGGTGAATAATAAGTATTATCTTGAGCCTACTTCTTTGGAAGAGATAGTCTGGTATGGACTTTGGTTCCTTTATTTGCAGTTTGGGTCTTTATTTGCAGTTTAGGACTCTAATTTTTTTGATTCATTCATATGATAAGACAAAGTAGTCTTACTTGTTGCAGAAAGAAAAGTTGTGGTTTTTTGGAAGAGATAGTCTGGTATGAACTTTGGTTCCTTTATTTGCAGTTTGGGTCTTTATTTGCAGTTTATGACTCTAATTTTCTTGATTCATTCATATGATAAGACAAAGTAGTCTTAGTTGTTGCAGAAAGAAAAGTTGTGCTTTTTTGAAGTACGAATAGAAGTTTTACAGCTGACAAATCGGTGTTAAGGGAAACTGCAACAACAAATGGCGATCAATTTGATACTCTACTTGGTGAGAAAAATAGTTTTCCTTTTCAATTGGCGTTTTCCTGTTTCACATATTGTCTTCATTATTACTTTCTAAATGAGATTAGCTTCACTGACTTATTATTATCTCTACCGTTTTTCCTTTTCCTATGCTACTTTTGAATAACACTTTAGGTTAAATCCACAGGAAAATGTTGCTGTTGATCTCCTGTTTTCATTCAAAGTTTGGAACACGAAAGGCTATCATCTAAGCACAAAAACAAATGTGTTTCCCTCAGATAGCCTAACCTCACTTTTACGTGTGTGTATGTTTCATTAGTTGTATACTAAAATTCCATGATATCACATAAATTGAGATAAAAAATACTAATATATATTGGGCCCCGTGCTGGCACAGGGTCCTGTATCTAGTATATATATAAGTGGCTAGAAGCACCCACCTATTAAATGACATGTGTGCTTTTAACCTTTAACATTTCATTCAAGGACAATTTATTAATTATCATATAATTCTACTTTTTATTATGCTTGTATTGTTGGTACATTAGCTTTGGAAATTGTGCGATTCAAGAATATTTTCTTTAATTCCTATTAAGTCATTGTATTGATAATATATATTTGGTTGCAGTATTTTTTCGAACTCTCATTTACCTTTTCTTTTGCATCTTTTTACAATAAACTCATGCATGGACTTTGGTAAATACATTGAATAATTGAGCCCTTTTCAAAGCCTAAAAAGACAAAAAAGCTACTATAACGATCCAAACCATCATTATTTAGGAGAAGCAAAATCCGAAAAATATCTGAGCCCTTGTCCAGCCATAGCGGGCCAGATACCAATAGGGCGGCAGCGCCAAGGCGGGGTAAGTTGGCGCCAGGGCGGGATAGGCGAGGTAGAACGTAAATTACGAGAAATCCTATTTTCTCCATCTTCCTAAAATACCTAAATAAGTCGTAAAACACCCTAAAAACCTTGGAAAAGCTGCTCTAAGCTTGGGAAGGAAAGAGAAGGAGATTTCTAGCGTGCGAATGGTGATATCTTGCGGATTCTTGGCCAAATTCACCGTCACGAAGCCCGAAAAAACCAGAATCGAGGTCAAAAACTCCGTGCAACTGCTTGGCACCCAGGTAGGCTAGGTTTTATGAATTGAGTAGTGTAAATCTGTGCTCATTGCGTAATATATGTAAATCGATGGTAGAGTTTATGCGTAGGCCTTCGTGCACCGGATGATCTCCAAACCCTAGAAAGAAGCCTAAGAAAATGAATTTAGGGCTGAGTATGGTCGAATTAAGGTTTGCATGAGGTGCGTGATGAATGATCCATTGTAGGTGATGGTTGTGATTCTATGATTGTGTGATGTATGTATGTCTTGCTTCATTGTGATACTTATGTGTATATGAATGTTGCATTATTGATCACACTTGTTGTAAATGAGATAGGCGAATGACTATATGCCATGAATCACTTCTTGATTGTATGACTTGAGAGTATACTTATGTTTGTGATGGTGGTGTGTTGATGGATCAGATTGCCACGTTACGGCATAACTAACTTGGATCGGGCCCGTTCCGGCATAACTAACTTGGATCGGATTGCCACGTTTCGGCATAACTAACTTGGATCGAATTGCCACGTTTCGACATAAAAATGGGATCGGATTGCCACGTTCCGGCATAAAAATGAGATCGGATTGCCACGTTCCGGCATAACTGTGGGATCGGGTACCACGTTCCGGTATGCTAACAGTTTGGGTTTGGATTCCATGAGAGGACCAACTACTTTATATAATTGTGTAGCTTGAGAAATGTGAAATACGTTGTTGTTCTTCAAGTCGATGTTATTATATATGCTCTATATATACATGTGATGATATTGTTGTATTGACTTGCATATGTTGCACTTAGTGGGTATATGTTATGACGGCTTATATTGATTGTCTTTGTGTTGAGCGAACTTGTTGGGTATAGTGGAAGGGCAAAGGGTTCAAGGGGCGAGTGATGGATAGCGAAGGTTGTCGTGTGTTGTAATGGCGAGAAGTAGAGGTAGCGTATGTGATGAAATATGCTTAGGTGGATTTCACCTTGGGAAAAGAGATGGGTTTAGTGGTAAAGAAGGTTGATGTAGTGTACTATGTGACCATGGTTGAGTAATGTGACGAGGAGGTAAGATTACGAAGTGAGCGGTTAGTTGGAGTGCTTGTGGGTGGAATTGGGGGTTTGTTAATGTGTTAGAATGGTTAGGCTATGATCAAGAACCTGGTGAGTAAGTTGTTTGAGAAGGTGCAGAAGCGGGTGGCTTATTTCATGATCTTACTAGTTGGTTTCGTATGCTATGTGGTGGGGGTCGGGTTGACCGATGATGCCTATCAGTACGTGTGTTTGTACTGATACTACTCTTGCTATGTCTTTTTGACATAGTCTGGATGCAGGTTGGTGATGTTTCCTTAGGTGAAGACGAAGAAATTCTCCAACAGCATTCTTCCTTCCGCATGGTGGGAGCTATGTCTTTTATTTATCCTGTCCAGTTGTGCTCTTAGTAGCTCTTGTACCTGTTTAGACTAGATACATAGGAGTTGTTAAATTTCTTTACAAGTTTTAACTAAAAGTGTGTCTAAAGATATTAGTTATAAAATCATATTATTGTAATTATCTTTGTTTTCTTTAAAATTCCACATGATTTAAATGGTTGGGATATGAGGGTTTTCCTACTTAGGTGGTAGTATGTAGGTGCCCGCACGACCCGGTGGGTTGGGTCATGATAGTTATTGATGTAAGGACTTATGCGGGATCCACAAGTCTCATCACATGATCCGTTTGAATTAAAATTCAGTCCAACAAAAATATTGTTTGGTTACTTTATTTAACCTAATCTATGGATTAGTTATATTTCATACAAGGTCTTATTTTATCCCTAGAAAAGGGAGGGATAACTAATTCAAGGTTTAATAATCCTTGGATAAGACCCCTAAGTGACTAAACTATCCCCAAATCTTTTTTCCTAATTTTTTTTTTGTAATTTAATGCTCTTTTTTATTTATATGAGAATATTTATAAATATTCTTTTAAATTCTTCAAATTCGTTCCATGTAATTTGATGATTTAACAAATTAATATGTTTTTCTCCATGTTAGATTTGTTGTATTGGGTTAATTTTTTTGGGTTTTTAAAAATGTGGTTCGTCAATTGACCACTTGAACTATTTTTTTAATAAAATAAGCTTCGTGTAATTGAACAATTTAAGTAGTCTTAAATCTATGTTAAGTTTAAGGTATATTTGACCAACAAAAATTAGAAATATATCGTGCTATCAAGGATCTCTATAGTAGCATATCACACCTCAAAATTAATAATATTTTTCTAAATATATTTTCGTATTTAACTTGACAAATTAAATGAAATATAAAATCTCATAATAATTCAAGGGTATAGTAGGAAAGAAACTTTTTCTAGAATTTTAAACCAAACATAAGATTAAATGGAAAACAATGAACCAGACACTTGATAAAAACTAATCCTTGCATTACTAAACCCTGCATTACTAATCTGTGCATTACTAATCCATATATTAGTAATCCCTGCATTATGTATCTGTGTACCAAACGACCCCGTAATGTTCAGTATTTGTAGTTATTTTTATTTTTTTATAGTTCTATTAAAATTCAAGGTATTTCAATATTGTTTATTACTAAATATTCTATCAATATTACGGATATTGAGACAAAACAAGTAACATATATTATTTAAAAATTATATAAAAGGTACTATAAATCATAATAATTAACAACTTAAAACATTAAAAAATCGTATAATTGACTCTCAAAATTTATTTGTGCCACATATATTGGGATAAATAAAGTAATATAGATGATTTGAAAATAACTTAAAAAGTATTGCAACACAATTATTAACAACTTAATTTTTTTTTTAAATATAGAATATTTGGCAGACTCTCTAAATTTCATATGTACCATATAAATTGAGATTTCATATGTACCACATAAATTGAGAAAATATATAGAATATATGACCGACTCTCCAAATTTCATTTGTACCACATAATTTGAGATTTCATATGTACCACATAAGTTGAAACATATAAAGTAACATATATTGGGTCTGTACTGGTACGGACTCATGTATCTAGTAAAATAATAAAACTCGTGACGAAATTTATTTCTAATTAAATAGTTCATAACTAATATGTGTTTTTTTTTTTTTTTGGATAATTCCTTACGAACTCATTTGCCTCGCACTTTTCCATGCCAATTCAAAGACCAGCAATAGATTGAAACATTTTCTTTCATGCTTTTACAAGCCAATAAATAGAGAAAGATTTAAGTTGCATATTGTCTCAACTCTTTTATACTATTGTAATATATTATTATATATGTCAAATTCAAAATTTCATAATTAAGCCGTGAGGACATCTACCATTTTTCATGGACATCCATTCATTTAGTAATCATTTAAGATGAGAAGAAAGGGGAAATTCATTTAAACATTACAAGAAGATTACTCTAGCTATAACAATAGTCACGTATAACAAGAAACACTCTCATTGGAGTAGAAGACTTATCTTGTTTAGATAAACAACAACAATAAATTTAGTGAAATTTCACGAAATGAATAGAGTGTATGCAAATATTATCAATTATATTTGAGATATAGCAAACAAAACAGTAGAATAGGTAACAAAATATCATCAATTATAATTTGTTCTACTGAAATAAATGAACATAACATGAAATTAAATATATAGACCATTAAGATTAAGTTAAGAACTTCATATAAAGAAGTAAATACAAGAATCCTAGGGGTTAGAATAATTATTACAACACTCTAGCAAGAAAAAAAAAACAGTTATTTATATAATATGAAGCATGCATCAACTCCCTAACTTAGTTGATCTACATTATAAACAATCCTAAATAAGTTATACTCACTGACGATATAATAAACAACTAATATGGCCATGCATGTATCGAACAGTGATAATAGTATCAGCAAACGAACGTTCTCCTCAATCAACAATTTTAAGAGTATTAATATCTTTAGTGATAGCGGGAATACAACTTGAACTCCTAGCAATCCCACCTTTCTTTTGAGTATCTCTACTCTTTTTCAATATTTCTCTCATAGCCTCAGCTTGATAAAGCACAGGATATGCCCTACCAAGTCTATTAAATTTAGAACATGCATTCATATGTTCATTTAAAGCTTCTTCTAACTTCTTACCTCCATTCTTCTTCTCCATCTCTTCCTTCACAGCCTCAGAACACAAACCACAAATCAACTTCCCTGAATATTTCTCCTTAACTCTCTTAACATATTCAAGTGTGCATTCTTCAGACATACCACAACACTCACACTTTGTATCTCCAACTTCAGAAATAGGTGGAAGCACATTCTTCTCAATATTATTATGATCAGATACTACTAATGCTACTTCTTTGCTAAGTTCAAATGAGATATCAGATATTGTTCTTTGGAGACCATTGTCTATGGCAAGTTTTTTAGTCCTAACAATCAGGGGCGGATCTATAGTGTGTCCAGGGGGTCATCCGACCCCCCTCGGAAAAAAAATTACACTATATATATAAGATCAATTTTTTTGTGTACTTGTATATATTTAAAATTGAACCCCCTGAGCATATGTCAAAGGAATAGCTCAGTGGTTTATGGGGGTCAGGATTCAGCCTATGTGAGCTTTGGGTCACGGGTTCGATTCCAGGCAACAACATTTTTTTTATTTGAACCCCCTTGATAGAATTCCTGCCTCCGCCACTGCTAACAATAGTTTCTTCTCTATTATGTCCCATGATGAGATTATAATAAAGATTAGTGTTTGGTTTTGTAAGAGATGGAAAAAGGGTTTTCTTGGAGATTGAGTAGTATATACAAAAATTGTATGTTAAGCTTCTAATTTATACTTGAAGGAAACATATATGGGAAGTGTATGTGGACAAATATGTCTCAAGTCAACATTTAATGTATGTGTGTGCCTTTGAGTGAGTTGGAGGAGAGAGACAAAGAAAAAGAGAGATTAATCTTGAATCAACTAGATATAATTCATTGCATAGATGAGTACACTCTAATAATAATGTATGTTCATTCTTGTTTTCAAAGTTAGCCTCAGAACACAAACCACAAATCAACTTCCCTGAATATTTCTCCTTAACTCTCTTAACATATTCAAGTGTGCATTCTTCAGACATACCACAACACTCACACTTTGTATCTCCAACTTCAGAAATAGGTGGAAGCACATTCTTCTCAATATTATTATGATCAGATACTACTAATGCTACTTCTTTGCTAAGTTCAAATGAGATATCAGATATTGTTCTTTGGAGACCATTGTCTATGGCAAGTTTTTTAGTCCTAACAATCAGGGGCGGATCTATAGTGTGTCCAGGGGGTCATCCGACCCCCCTCGGAAAAAAAATTACACTATATATATAAGATCAATTTTTTTGTGTACTTGTATATATTTAAAATTGAACCCCCTGAGCATATGTCAAAGGAATAGCTCAGTGGTTTATGGGGGTCAGGATTCAGCCTATGTGAGCTTTGGGTCACGGGTTCGATTCCAGGCAACAACATTTTTTTTATTTGAACCCCCTTGATAGAATTCCTGCCTCCGCCACTGCTAACAATAGTTTCTTCTCTATTATGTCCCATGATGAGATTAGTGTTTGATTTTGTAAGAGATGGAGAAAGGGTTTTCTTGAAGATTGAGTAGTATATAGAAAAATTGTATGTTAAGCTTCTAATTTATACTTGAAGGGAACATATATGGGAAGTGTATGTGGACAAATATGTCTTAAGTCAACATTTAATGTATGTGTGCCTTTGAGTGAGTTGGAGGAGAGAGACAAAGAAAAAGGGAGATTAATCTTGAATCAACTAGATATTTCATTGCATATATGAGTATTATCTAATAATAATAATGTATGTTCATTCTTGTTTTCAAAGTTTGTAGTTGTAGTCTATTGATTAGTAATAATTTCAACATAGATCATTTAGGTGCACTACTTCTTCAAGGTTAATGAAATTGACTTTCGAAAAATAAAAAGTATCACATAAATTAAAACGTAGAATATCTCTTTAAGGACCCGGGATCGTTTAAACTTAATTATAACAATGGTTAGTTACTTTTGAGATACTGGAAAATAGCATTATTATTTCTGTTGTGGGATATCAATTTGCCAATATTTATTCTAGAATAAAAAATAATATCATAGAAAAAAATATAATCTAATTACACAAGAGGGTTAGGTCTAGGAGTGGAGTAAGTAATTGCCTACATGCAAGTTCAACCGAACTAGATTTTGCTCAAAACAATGTTATAATATCATTTAAAGTCGTTATATAAAATTCAGGACTCATAAAGTTAAAATTTTAGTTTCGCCTCTGAAATGAATATTCTTTGTACCTATGAGATTGTGAAGGGTTTTGTGAGTTTGTTCACGGGACTAACACTCCGACCATCACTTTTTTAGTGTTGTTGGAAGAAAATGAAATCATGAAAAGTAGTAAATAAAGAAAATAATATAGTTAACTTTATATGTTCTTTTTACCTAATACAAATACATAAATTGAAAAAACAACAATGAAGTTCACAAGCAATGAACAAAAAGCAAAATCTTGTGCCTTTTTGGGTAGATTTAGATATACCATATGAAGGGAAAAAATCAACTTTAATTGCTTTAGTTTGTGATAGAATCACATGAATCTTGAAAATAGCAAGAAGCGAAAAGGGTGTTTTGTGGCTGCACTACTTTGCTTAGTGATGGATAAGTTTAACTTATTTTGTTCCAAAAGTAATAGTTTTTGGCTTTCTTTTTAGGAAAGGTCTGAAATATATCTGAACTTTGACCGAAATTGTTGTAACGATCTCAAACTTTGAATAGGACCTATTACCCCTGCACTAATTAATAATGTATTTTAAAGATATATATGTGCCCACGTGGACAAGTTACTAATTATAATGATGCAATATTTATGATGTCCACGTGGACACTTATATATCTTTAAAATACACTGTTAATTAGTGCAGGAGATAATAGGTCCTGCCCAAAGTTTGAGATTGTTACAACAATTTCTGTCAAAGTTCAGATATTTTTCGAATCTTTTTCCCTCTTTTTATAAAGTTTTATTTCCTTACCATATGAGAATATTATACATTAAGGTGAATTTATGCATCTTATTAGCTAAGTATTTTATTATTATAAATCAACGTATCTTTGTTATAATTGGTCTTTGCCCTCATCCTTTGGTTTTAAATTGCGAGAGGTTTATGCATACTTGACAACTTAATGCCTAATTATTCGATCAGTGACAATAATATTTATTGAGATTTATATATACTTGAAGTTAATTTTCAAATGTTTGTTTTGCCTAATCTTCTCCACATACTTTGTGAAATAAGATATCATATTTGTGTATTTGAAATATAAGTTTCATTCTATCATAAAGAATAAATAGTAATCATCAATTTATCAAAACAATAATAAATCTAAAAAAACATCTAACACACTTTTAAATTTTTCGTGTATGTTTGTGTTCAATCATGCATGACTAATTAAATGCATGTTAAAACTGACTAAAATGTCAGTCATGTGTGCCCGCATGTAGAAACAGAAGCAGAAGAAGCAGACAAAAACATACATCTTTCTGAAATTCGTGCAAAATAAAACAAACGGCAGATAATAATTACGAGCATGTTTGGATTGACTTATTTTAAATACTTTTATAGTGTTTAGATAAATTTAACAAGTGTTTTTGAGTTAAAATAGTAAGAATGAGTCAAAAACTATAAGTTAGAATTTCAATCTATGAGTTTTGGCTTATAAGTTCAAAAATCAAAAGTCAATCCAAATCGATTCTAAATAGGGCATCAAAATAGGTCGCCCTTTGAATAGTTTTTTGGAAAAATTACTGAAAATACATGTCTTATGTTTCCCTTATTTTCAATATCCCCTTCTATTTCTAAAAACCTCTAAAATCCCTTATTTCTTTAATGTATCCGAGATACATATTAATGTATGCGAGCTACATATTATGTATTCGATTTATTTTATAATGTATCCGATCTAGTTTTTAATGTATCCGAGCTACATATTATGTATACGATTTATGTTATAATTTATCTGAGATACTCTTTAATGTATTCAAGCTATATTTTATGTATCCGATTTGTGTTACTTTTTAAGGAATTAATGTAATTACAAATTAAAGAGGGATAAATTGTAATTTCATATTAAAACTATTTGATTCCTAAAATTTATCCTTTTTTCTCTCTTTTTTTAAAGGGAAAATTACGCGGTTAAGCAAACTTATACTACTTAATTACTCATCATAGCTATAGTTTGCTATAATAACCACTCACAACTAACATTATACATTAATTACGCGGGCTGACTTCGAGTTTGTATAATTAGCCACGTTTGTATATGTATAATTCACCAGAATATACAAATACATATGTGTAATATACAATTATCTAACCTATATACATATACAATTCACCTTTCTCCCACTCTTTGCCCCCTCTCTCTCGCCTCTCTCCTCTCTCTCTCAGTCTCGCTCGCCTCTCTCCTCCATATAACATGTAGCTACAAATTGTAATCATCAAACTATAGTTATGGAGAGTAATTAGGCTATTTTTGAGTGGCTATATGTGATAGTTCCCTTTTTTTAAGTCCAGATATTTTATGTAGGCCCAATCTACAAGTAGCTCAGCTTGAGATACATAAGGATGGCCCAAAAAACTTAACTGACCCATATCTTTGTCAAAAAACTTATTGCCACAACAAAATGGTAAAATCTTAGTTCATTTTCAATAGTTGATCAAAGACCATAAAAAAATAAATATACACTATGAATCGAATACATGTATTATTTATGGTATTATTTAATCCTTAGTTTGATGATATAAATTAAACAAACAAATATATATTGCATAGAAGAAAAAGAGTAATCAACAAAAGACCATAACAAATATATATGTTATAATCCTTTATATTGCACTGAATTAACATGTAAAAGGTTTTAAATTTAACTCTTTTATTAGAAATTTTAAAAGGAGACTGGATATAAGTTTCAAAAGAAAGTGAACTAACTTGCGTGTCAGTTGCGATATCTCCTTTGCAAATTCAAAGAAAGACTTGAAAAGGATTAAAGGTCGTTTGGTGAAAGGAATTGTAGAGAATTTTGGGAAAATTTCTGAATGTCTATTCATATCCAATACGATGTATTTACACTACTAAAAAAACAGTGAATATCGACTTACAAATACCGATCTCCGGAGATCGGTATTCCCTGAAATACCGACCTAAAACCGACATCCCAGCTTAGGTCGGAAAAAGCTTGGTCGCTATTCAATACCGACCTCTGGAGGTCGGTATTTACTGACCTCTCGAGGTCAGTTTTTATTTTATGTCGGAATATTCATTTTTTAAAATTACGACCTCTGAAGGTCGGTATTTTTATTTTTGCATTTTGAGATTCTGACCTCCGGAGGTCGGTATTTTTATTTTTGTAATGTTGAAATTCCGACCTCCGGAGGTCGGTATTTTTATTTTTGTAATGTTGAAATTCCGACCTCCGGAGGTCGGTATTTTTATTTTTTATTTTTGAAATTCCGACCTCCAGGGGTCGGTTTTCTGCTGCAAAACAGGCAGCAAATTGCTGCAATTTTTAGTTGCCCACCTGCATATTTATACCAAAACAACCCAAAGCCAAATAAAATTCATCCAACCAAAACAACACAATATTTTCAACATATACAAACTATTTCAAAATAGCAATTTTTAGTTGTACACCTGCATATTTATACCAAAACAACCCAAAGCCAAATAAACTTCATCCAACCAAAACAACACAATATTTTCAACATATACATTAAACTATTTCAAAATAAACCTCATCCAACTTACAAAATAAACTAAAACAACGATCAAATTAAACAATTCCAAAAATATAGAAGTCTAAAATGTCAAATAGATACAACTACTCCTCATCACCCTCACTCTCCTAATCAAACTTACCATTCTCATCACCCTCACTTTCCTTATCAGACTTATCATTCTCATCAGCCTCCTGATCAGATCCATCACTGCTGCCGGACATGGAGGAAGAATATTTCCTGATTCAAAAAGAAAAGTTAGTTGGGCCTGAAGCGCTGTATACTTCTTGTTCTCTACCTCTTATTTAAACAACTTAACAACTTTTTAACCTTAACTAGTTTAGTTTTGACTTAATTCCAACAACTAAATTCACTAACTAACCCACATTATTTATTTTAACTTATTTAAACAATTTAACAACTTTTTAACGTTAACTAGTTTAGTTTTGACTTAATTTCAACAACTAAATCCAATAACTAAACGACATTATTTATTTTAACATATTTAAACAACTTAACAACCTTTTAAATTTAACTAGTTTAGTTTGACTTAATTCCAACAACTAAATTCAGTAACTAACCCACATTATTTATTTTAACCTATTTAAACAACTTAACAACTTTTTAACGTTAACTAGTTTAGTTTTGACTTAATTCCAACAACTAAATTCACTAACTAACCCACATTATTTATTTTAACTTATTTAAACAACTTAACAACTTTTTAACTTTAACTACATTAGTTTTGACTTAATTCCAACAACTAAATTCACTAACTAACCCACATTATTTATTTTAACTTATTTAAACAACTTAACAACTTTTTAACGTTAACTAGTTTAGTTTTGACTTAATTCCAACAACTAAATTCACTAACTAACCCACATTATTTATTTTAACTTATTTAAACAACTTAACAACTTTTTAACTTTAACTACATTAGTTTTGACTTAATTCCAACAACTAAATTCACTAACTAACCCACATTATTTATTTTAACTTATTTAAACAACTTAACAACTTTTTAACGTTAACTAGTTTAGTTTTGACTTAATTCCAACAACTAAATTCACTAACTAACCCACATTATTTATTTTAACTTATTTAAACAACTTAACAACTTTTTAACGTTAACTAGTTTAGTCTTGACTTAATTCCAACAACTAAATTCACTAACTAAACCACATTATTTATTTTAACTTATTTAAACAACATAACAACTTTTGAACTTTAACTACATTAGTTTTGACTTAATTCCAACAACTAAATTCACTAACTAAACCACATTATTTATTTTAACTTATTTAAACAACTTAACAACTTTTTAACGTTAACTAGTTTAGTCTTGACTTAATTCCAACAACTAAATTCACTAACTAAACCACATTATTTATTTTAACTTATTTAAACAACTTAACAACTTTTTAACGTTAACTAGTTTAGTCTTGACTTAATTCCAACAACTAAATTCACTAACTAAACCACATTATTTATTTTAACTTATTTAAACAACTTAACAACTTTTTAACGTTAACTAGTTTAGTCTTGACTTAATTCCAACAACTAAATTCACTAACTAAACCACATTATTTATTTTAACTTATTTAAACAACTTAACAACTTTTTAACGTTAACTAGTTTAGTCTTGACTTAATTCCAACAACTAAATTCACTAACTAAACCACATTATTTATTTTAACTTATTTAAACAACTTAACAACTTTTTAACGTTAACTAGTTTAGTCTTGACTTAATTCCAACAACTAAATTCACTAACTAACCCACATTATTTATTTTAACTTATTTAAACAACTTAACAACTTTTTAACGTTAACTAGTTTAGTTTTGACTTAATTCCAACAAATAAATTAACCAACTAAACGACATTATTTATTTTAACTTATTTAAACAACTTAACAACTTTTTAACGTTAACTAGTTTAGTTTTGACTTAATACAACAACTAAATCCACCAACTAAATCAATTTTATCATCTATAGGATCAAATAGTGTTGGTACTTATGCTTAACAAA
>NW_006239754.1:46609-47763 GCF_000226075.1 Solanum tuberosum
TCAATAATAATTCTAACTAGTCCTAAATTCAAAATTCAAACTAGTCTTAAAATCACAAATTCAAACTAGCCCTAAAATCCCAAAATCTAACTAGTACTAAAATCCTAAATTCAAATTAGCTAGCTATTCCTAATCCCAAATTCAAACTATTAGTCCTAAAATCTCAATAATAATTCAAACTAGTCCTAAATTCAAAATTCAAACTAGTCTTAAAATCACAAATTCAAACTAGCCCTAAATCCCAAAATCTAACTAGTGCTAAAATCCAAAATTAAAATTAGCTAGCTATTCTTAATCCCAAATTCAAACTATTAATCCTAAAATCTCAATAATAATTCAAACTAACTCAAATAATACCCAAATTCAAACAACTCCCTAAATACCTTAATTCAATCTAATCTTACAATTTCAAAATCAAACTAATTAACTCAAGAAATACCGAATTTCAAACAAATCCTAAGATACCCTAATTCAAACTAACCCTAACATTAAAATTTTCAATTCACAATCAACAAACACAAACTAACAATCAAATAATCCCTAATTCAAACAAACAATCAAAAATCCTAAATCATTCACTTACTAGCTAACAATCAATCAAACTAACAATCAATCAAACTAACAATCAATAAAACTAAGTACATTAGTACTCTAATTTTGAGATACTTCAACTAAATAGAAACAAAAGTAATCTTTTATGGAGGTTCTAAAAATTCACCTTGAGTAAGAAGGTCGGGGATGGTGGTGCGAACTGAGTAAGCTGATATGGAGGCGGCGCCGGTCGGGATGGAGGTGGCGCGACCTTCCTTTGCAACTGCGCGCGACCTTCCTTTGCTGCTGCGCGCGACCTTCCTCTGCTGCTGCAATGGTGGCGTGGCGTGGCGCCGGTCGGGGATGGGTGGGGATGGGCGGCGCCGATGGGGTGGGTCAGGGGTGGATCTGCAGTTGGGAGTGAAAGTGGACTAGGTTTTGAGAGTTAGTGTTTAATTAGGAGGAAGACTTATATTGTCATTCTTTTTTTAAGAGAATTCTTTAATTTACCGACCTCGGGATGTCGATATTTTTTAAAATAATACATCTATATATATATATATACAGATCTATATATATATGTAAATTTATTATATATGTATATGTATACATCTATATATATA
>NW_006239754.1:47963-54180 GCF_000226075.1 Solanum tuberosum
CTACACATCAACATAAGTTTAATTTAATAAATTTAATTTTTCGATCAAGTTAATTTTATAAATTTAAATTATATACCTTCTAATTATATAAATTTAATTTTATTGATCAACAAAGGTTTATCAATGTCAAATATATATATATCATGTACATGTCATCATAATTAGAAGGTGATCACTACACTTAACATCCATTCAATTAGATCAAACGTATATAATAATACTATCGCTCGCATTTCATACTCGAATAGATTATATGTTAGCTCTTCACCTCTACATCATGACATCAGATATTAAGTTCATGATTAGACGACGGACTGATAGAATTTGTACATTACTCTAGAAATATAAGTATAATTATCTCCTAATTCATATCAACGTAGTTTTATACTATAAATATGGATTATAGATACTTTTTTATTTATTCCATGAATTCTAACTTTTTATTTATAAAAGTATACAAAATTGTTACACTTTTTGAACAATTAATTGTAGGTGTAAAATAAAATTTTAGTATTATGCACAATAGCAAAATTAAGATTATTAATAGGAATATTTTAAACAAACCGACCTCCGGATGTTGCTTTTATTAAAAGTAATTAGATTTTAATAAAAAATACCGACGTCATGAGGTCAGTATCACATTAAAAAGTAATCATGTTAATTAAATAATATTGACATCAGGAGGCCCGTATTTTATATTAAATTATTTTTTAACTTGTATAAAACCGTCATTCGGAAGACAATTTACTTAAAGTTAATTGAAAATATTAATTTATTACATACTATTTAATTTTACCGACTTTCGAAAGTCAGTATTATAATTTTTTTATTTTTTATTTTACACAAAATCGTCCTCCGGAAGACGATTTAAATAAAATTAAATCAAAATATTTCTCAATTTTGTTTTTTATATTTAATTGAGAAAATAATACTAACATCAAGAGGTCGGTTTTTATTGTAATTCAATTTCAGGGGAAAATTCCGACCTCCTGAGGTCGGAATTTAGTTTTCCCGCTTTATTTTGCATAAAAACCGACTATTTGTTGTCGGTTTTCATATAAACGTAATTTCATAGTATACAAAATTGTTATAGGTGTAAAATGAACAACAAATCGACCTCCGGATGTCGCTTTTAAAAGTAATAGATGAAATAAAAATACCAACCTCCGGATGTCACTTTAATTAATAGTAATTAGAAAAAATACCGACCTCATGAGGTCGGTATTTTAATTACATACTATTTAATTTTACCGACATTCGAAAGTCTGTATTATAACCGACATCAAGAAGTCGGTTTTTATGCAAAATAACGAAATTTCGACCTCAGGAGGTCGGAATTTTTCCCAGAAATAAAAACCGACCTCTTGATGTCGGTATTATTTTCTCAATTAAATATAAAAAATATCAACCTCATTAGGTCGGTATTTTATATTAATTTATTTTTACATACTATTTAATTTTACCGACATACGGAAGTTGGTATTATTTGTTTTTTATATTTAATTGAGATTTATTTGTTTAATACCGACATCAAGAGGTCGATTTTTATTGTAATTCATTTTTTTCGGGAAAAACTGACCTCCAGAGGTCGGAATTTGGTTTTCCTGCTTTATTTTGCATAAAAACCGACTACTTGTAAATACCGACCTCCATTTGAGGCCGGAAATTTTTAGGTCGGTATTCACTATTTTTTAGTAGTGATATACAAGCATAATTACTGAATAAAATAAAAAATAAAGCAACAACAATACACACATGTCACCTTCTAATTTGTACATCACCTATCCATATGTAACAAACTATTATTCCTCACATGCCTAACATGTGAATGCATTATTCTAGACTGATCAATCCAACGATTCACATTTGATCTGTTTCGTTCTTGATGAGACGTTGAGATTACTCTACGTCACCTTCAGACAAGTATTGAAGGGTCTAGGTTTTGTGAAAGTTGTTTAAAATCTTCTTTCCTCTTCTTTCTCTTTCCTTTACTTCTCTTTTCTTCAAAGTCTTCAATCATTTCTTTGGGAGAAGAAGAATATGATGATGGAGATTTACGAGTGTCAATATCCCCCCTCAAATTGGGGGGAAGAGAAGAAACCCCCAATTTGTGTAACAAATATTGATGAGAAGGGCCAGGCAGAGGCTTAGTGAACAGATCGGCCAACTGAAGAGCAGATGGGATGAACGATAAGGTGATCAGAGGAGAAAACCTTTCTAGTAGCCAAATCTAAGACTTTGAACCCTTTTTGAGAAGTAGGATAGCCTAGAAAGACACAAGGCACATCCCTTTGGTCAAATTTAGATCTCTGGTGACTGAGGGTGGACACATAACACAAACAACCAAAACTTTTAAGGTTTTCATATGAGGGAGGCTTCGAAAAAACATTTCATAGGGAGTCTTTCCTTTAAGCACTCTGGAAAGTAGTTTATTAATCAAGTGTGTGGTTGTGAGAATTGACTCTCCCCAATAGCATATAGGCAATTTAGAGTGAAACATAAGACTCCTAGCAAGCTCAAGCAAGTGTCTATGTTTTCTCTCAACAACCCCATTTTGTTGGGGTGTAGCCACACAAGAAGTCTGGTGCATTATACCCTGAGATTTAAGAAATTAAGCCTCCTGATGACCTTTTCCTAATTCCATGGCATTGTCAGATCTAATGCATTTGACTTGAGTCTGAAACTGTCTTTCAACCATGACCAGAAAATCCTTGAGGATAGGAAAAGCATTGCTCTTAGAGGCCATTAGAAAAATCCAAGTCCCCATACTGTAATCATCAACAATAATAAAAAAAATACCTAAACCCATCATAGGTAGAAGACTTGTAAGGTCCCCAAGTATCAACATGTATCATATCAAAAATCTTTTTAGAATGGATGTGACTGAGGGGAAAATAGAGTCTAGTTTGTTTTGCTTTAGGACAAACATCACAAACAAAATCTGAGTTATGGGAAAACTTGATAAAATCAAACTTTTTCATTACTGAGCAGGACACATTCCCTAGTCTTACATGTCAGAGGTCAACATTAGGAATTACATTGACGGAACTTTGAAAAGAAACAGAATTGTACTGAGAAATGGAATTGCTTCCTTTTGGAAAAGAAACTACATTTTTAGATAAAATCCTAGACTTCGGACTGACATGCTCCAATAAGTATAGACCATCCCTGACATCACCAAAAACTTGATTGTTCTTCATTAAATGGCCCTATAAAATGCAACAATTATGAGTGAAAAGAAGGTCACATGTGTATTGAGTGCATAGCTTATTGACAGACAGTAAATTGTATCTGAAAACTGGGACAAACAACACATTATGAAGAGTCAGGTTGGGCAGTATAGAAACACTTCTTGTATGGGTCACAATTATCCTGACATAGTTAGGCAGTGTGATATGTAAAGGTACAGGAAGAGGAGTTAAAGAGGTGAAAAATTGAGAGTCAAAGCACATGTGCTCTGAAGCACCTAAATCAATGATTCGGGTACTGGAGTTAAACACTGTTAAACATAAGGCAGAGTATTTTTGAACTGTACCAGAAATGGCAGAAGCATTGAACCCAACTGTTGTGCTATTCTGCTCCATTTTTAGGTCTCTTGCAACCTGTTTTACCAAGGCTGCATACTGCTCCTTGTTGAGTTGATAAAAAATGTTGCTAGGCGTTCCCTGTTGCTGTGTCATGCCTTGGATCTCACTATAGTCCTCACTTGGGAAAGCCCCATTAGCTCTTCCTTGAAACCCTTTAGGCTTAGAGGGATTAAAGTCTTTGGACTTAGTGAATTCAAAATCATCAGGATATCCAATCCTCCTGTAACAGTAATTATAAACATGCCCAGTTTTTTCCACAATGTGTGCAAGACACATTTGGATCATACTTATTCCTTCTCCACTTGTTCTTGTAGTTCTCTCTACCACCCATTTGATTAGGAATGGAGTTCCTCTGTGGTGCAAAGTTATCCTGAGAGAAGTTCCCTTTTGAGACAAAGTTACCAGATCTTTGAAAATTTCTCCCCTGAGAATTAGCCATAAAACCCATAGCATTATTAGAGAATGAGTTGTGTGCATATGTTTTCATTTGGTTTTCATCTTGTAAAAGGAGTGAATAACCATAGTCAACATTAGGCAATGGGTTCATCATCAAAATGTTTCCCCTAGCTTGGGCAAAAACATCATTAAGCCCCATAAAAAATTGTATCAATCGTTAATCCTCCAATGACTTAACCAGCTTAGACTTACCCTCACAAACACATACGCAAGAGCAACACATCATGATATTGAGTGCATCAGTTCATCCCACAAATGTTTTAGCTTGGTTAAGTATCCTGCTATATCAGAATTTCCTTGAATAGTTCCTGACAGTTCCTTTTGCAAATGATAGAGTTTAGCACCATTTGTCCTACCAAATCTGTGCTCCAAGTTATCCCACAACTCTTTTACTGTTTTAGAGTAAATTACAGTGTCTGCAATTTCTTTTGTTAATAAATTTAACAACCATGATATTACCATGTCATTGCAGCAACTCCACTGTGCATACTGTGGATTTTGTGGATCTGGTGCAGCACAAGTACCATTGATGAATCCAAGTTTCTTCTTGGCAGATAGGGCAATGAGTATGGATCTCCTCCAACCTGGAAATCCTTTTCCATCAAAAGTTGAAGTGATTAAGTTCATCCTAGGTGAATCTGAATTGTGAAGGAAGTATGGGTGATGTTTATCAATCCTCACCACATGACTAGGTTGTTCATTCAGAGTGGAAGAACTTTCAGAAGGAAGAACAATCTCAGCTATTGGGGTTCCCATTTCTCAGGAAATTGATGATTCAGAAAGGAATATGTTGATTTGGATCGAGCTACTGCTCTGATACCATGATAGGAATTATAGAGAATTTTGGGAAAAATTCTGAATGTCTATTCATACTCAATATGATGTATATATACAAGCATAATTACTGAATAAAATAAAAAATAAAGCATCAACAATATACACCTGTCACCTTCTAATTTGTATAGCACCTATCCATATGTAACAAATTATTATTCCTCATATACCTAACATATGAGTGCATTATTCTAGACTGATCAATCCAACGGTTCACATTTGATCTGTTTCGTTCTTGATGAGAGGTTGAGATTACTCCACGTCACCTTCAGACAAGTATTGAAGGGTCTAGGTTTTGTGAACGTTGTCTAGAATCTTCTTCCCTCTTCTTTCTTTTTCTTTTTCTTCTTTCTTCTTCAAAGTCTTCAATCGTTTCTTTGGGAGAAGAAGAATGT
Source organism: Solanum tuberosum (assembly GCF_000226075.1). Taxonomy (NCBI): domain Eukaryota; kingdom Viridiplantae; phylum Streptophyta; class Magnoliopsida; order Solanales; family Solanaceae; genus Solanum; species Solanum tuberosum. Next base: position 53,236 of record NW_006239754.1, read on the forward strand.
CACGACCCGAGCCTACACCCTGGACGTGGCTGGCACTCGAGAACCAGTGCTGGTCCCCAAGCGAACCCTCATCCTGGCTGACTACAAGCGAAAAACTAATTCAAGCATACAAAGCTTAAAAACTGAATAAAATTCATGAAACTAAAATACAAAGCTTTAACTCAAATGAAAACTCTGAATAAAATAATATGTTCAACTCGCCATAAAATAGGCAACTTAAGTCTTTAAAACATTTAATAAAATAAATGAATAATACAGAGTTCTCAACTATACTGACTATCTATGAAGCCTCTAACTGATAACGATGGAAGTCGGGACAAGACCCACGATATCCTGACTAAACTGAAAAGTAAATGAAATCCTCCGAAAGCAAGGAGGCTCACCATAGCTAACTCGAACTCTTGGATGTATCAACGAAGCTCTTGTTGATGATCTTGAATACCTGTGTAGCTGCATCATGAGAAGATGCAGGCCAAATGGCTCAGTACTTGGAATGTACGAGCATGTAAGAGGAATTCTAAAACATAACATAAGCTTGAAACTTGATAAGAAGGAAACATACTTACCTCTTTTCAATCTTACTCAACTCAAGGAAGACTCTAAACTACTCAAAACTACTCAAACTTATACAACTCAGAAGTATTCAAGGATAAGATACTCAACTCAAGGATGTGATATTCGACTCTGGGTACTCAACTCTGGATACTCAGCTCAATATAAAGCAACAATACACATGCAATATATGGAAAGCCTTATAAAACAGTAAAACAAAGCAGTTCGTTAAAGAAAATACAATAACAAGCTCAACTTTACTTATATAATAAAGTATTATAGTTTCTGTGGGAGATTCTCTAACTGACAACCACCATTATGAGCCTAAGTGGTGATACAACGTCTTGCCCACGCTGCCAGAACTGTCCTATACTTTGCCGTCATATAGAACGC
>NW_006239754.1:55662-87323 GCF_000226075.1 Solanum tuberosum
TAGAATCTCAACGAACACTTGATCCTCTCCTCTTTTCTCCTCTTTTCTCTTCTTTTCTCGTCTTGAACTCTCAACTAAAACCCTAGGCTAATTTTAGGATTATAAAACTGAACCTAATAGGATTAGACCCTTAAAACCTTACTAAAAATGAATTAAATCTGATTGGGTAAGGAAAAGACCAAAATACCCTTTACTATTTCCGGCTAACTTTCCTTAACTGGACAGCCTAACTTCAAAAGGTCATATCTCACTCATCCGAACTCGAAACTTAGCAAACTTGGTGGCGTTGGAAAGATGATTCAAAGGTCTGTCCTACGGTATCTGGTAGCACACCTAACTCATCCTGATCTAGGAGTTATGGTCATTTGAAGTCGACCCAAAACTCATAACTTAAGCATAACTTGCAAAATTTCAGATTTTGCTATATCCAATTTAATTCTTTTTGGAACTCAAGGTGCTACATCTAGTGACCTTAACATTTAAGAAATTTTAATTCCTCGATAAAATCCTACTCACAACGAAGGATGGTTCAAGTCTTACCTCAAAAAATTTCCGGGGTGTTACAAAGAATATGATGATGGAGAGTTACGAGTGTCAATATTTGGTTTAAATACAAGTTATGATAAAATTAGTGATGTTATAATTAGTTATTCTGATATAATTTCTTAATGAATGCATTGCATAATTTCTATGAATAAATTGTTTGTTTATAAAAATACATTTCATAAGTGTAAAAGATGTATAAGTGATGTATAAAAGGATTTTGAAGGGAATTTTATCGTTTTAACTATTTTATTTCGAAACAAGTTATTTAGGATTATTTTTCTATTCAAAGACTGAAATAACTTATCTCAGTACTAATTATTAATTCTAAAATAAGTTATTGTAGAATTATCTTTCTTTATCCATTATATCAAACGTGTCCAAGTGTTTAACTGAAAAGGTGGTGGAAGTTTTTTAACCATCGTTTTCCACAAATCTGTTTCTTTGCATTGAACACTTCAACTTAGCTATTGAAGCAAAAGTTGGATGAGAGACTAAGCCAACATATTTTTTGAAAAAATAAAGTCTTTATCATCATGCGAAGCAATAATCTAGATTTTGGGTTGCCAAATATTATTTAGATTTAGATAGACTATAAAAAAAAAAGGGTGAAAAATCATCATTGTCAATGGAAAGAGTATCAAGTACAAAATCGAAATTGAATAATGTCCACATGCTCTATGGTATTTAGTAACTTAAATTAAATTATTATATAGAGCCAACCATTTTCTAGGAATGTGAAGTGGACATTATGTTGACGCAAGTGTGAATATTGAATAGATATGGACCTTATGATCGTTGTGGGAAGTAAATAAGAGAGATTTATAGATAAGATTTCAATTTTGTAAAGAATATTGACAGCCATTTGGAGGCTGGATCTTTTTATTATTCTAATTTATATATATATTTAAGAAGAATGAAGTATTGAAAACACTTTTGAATTTGGCGCAAAAATTATTAGATTTGTATCCAAACTATTGACAACCTCAAAAATATTTCTTTAGTTGACTAACTAAATTTAGATACACCCCGGATATGTCATATGACATATATAGCAAGTGATCACGAATTCTTGTAGAAGCATGAAACTCTTAATAAAAAGCCGAAAGAAGTGTTGAAATTAAATACCCCTAAACTTGATGAAAAATTAGAGGTATATTTCACTCGTGTTGCAAAATTAGGGGTGTGTTGAAGTTTAATTAGTCAAGTAAATTAAAGGAGTATTTTTAAGATTGTTAATAGTTCAAAAATAAAACTAATAATTTGCATTTAGTTTGAAAGTGTTTTCAATACTTCTCTCATTTAAGAATATATGGGAAGATTTTTCAAAATGTTGAATGATTTACATGGAAATGTAATAATAAGTGTTCAGCATTCGGTCATTTTGCATTTTTCTCTATACAATATATGCTAATTTGAAAATATCAAAATTTGACCATTTTTTACACAGTTTAAAAAATTAATTTCTCAAAGATATTATCATTAGAAATATTTCCCTCAATGCAAATATATCTCTCAAAATTTAATAGGCTCTTCTAACATAAAATTAAAAGTATATATTAAAAATTCATTGGGAGTTTGGGACAGCAATGCGTAGTGGCTCCACGTCTAAACAACCAACCTTAGATGCTTAACTGCATTCGAATGCGAACTTGTAGCCCTTTGAGTGTCATCTTGCACGAAACTTGATTCTCTGTTCATTACAAATTGAGTTTGCTTCACACATTATATACGTGAAAAACTAGTCTTCACTCATATTTTATATTTAATTATAGGTCTTCGATGACAGTTCAGTATTAATGGCAGAACAAGAAATTTCATGAAGGGTGTCCAAGAATCGTATAGGAAAAAAATAATTAACGAATGGATGCACTAAAATTTTATAAATTAAACTAAGTAATATAAATAATAATTATTTTTAATTAAAAAATACGGAGAAGGTATAACATTCCCCTAAACTACGATCGAAATCTCAGAGACACACTTTAACTAAACTAAGGTCCTATTATCCCCGAACTCATTTTTTTGTAATTATGTGCACCTCTTTTACTTACTATACAAAAATTTAGTGAAATTTTACTGTATACGAAAATTTTGCATATCTATTGGGAGATAAATTAAATATATGTAATATTTGGCAAACAGTTAACTCCTTGAGGAGACTCCCTACCCTAGATACCATTACAATTTATGGTGGCTCCAAATATGTATTTTTGCTTGTACCTGAACTTTTATTCTTCAATTTACGTAAATAAATAAAATTTTATATTATACGTGGACGCATACATTAATGTATATGCTACGTTTTGAAAAATATATTTGCTAGGTCGTTATTTTTCACATAAAAGACATTAATGTCACTGCTTATAATTTTTTTCTTTTTAATTATCAAAGAATCTTAATTAATCGATAATAGTAAGATGGTTTATTAAGAGATATATTTATAGACTCTATCACAATAATTATCTAATACATGTCCTGACTCCTGATGGTATAACTAAACATAAAACATAAACACAAAACAGGTATAGTAGTAAACATTTGAATTTTGGAAAGGAATAAAAGCATTTTGATGCTGGATCTTTTAAAAAATAAAAATGAAAATAACGTAAAATCAGAAATAGCAGTAAACATTTAATTCTGGAACGATAAAAAACCATTTTGCTGCTGTAATATTTTTTTTCTTTATGTAACGTAAAATCAGATATATATAGTAATAACAACTTATTATAACTATTTTATTTATTTTATTAGGCAAAATAACAAAGTCAATGAGTATGTGTACGCTAATATCTCAATGGTTACTCAATGTAGAATAGTTCAGTCACTCAATTTTATTTTATTGCTCATTTAATTAGACAATATACTTAGAAAATTACTTAAGTTTACTCTCTAACGCAAAAATCATTCAACTACTGTTTTTTCACCCGTAAAATCGTTAAAATTGGTTAAGAAAATAAAAAAAAGGAAAAGGAAGGTACGTAGGCTAACAAGAATGTTAGCGACTGAAATCACCTATTAGGACTAACGTGGCAGAAAAATTCTTTAGTCATTGGACCTGATTTAAGTAAACTAAATTTCTCCTCCTTTTGTTTGTGATAGAAATCAACCGTTCAATTTTTACTAAGATTTAATTTTTATTTTAAATTATTTTTGTAATTTTTACTATGTAATAAAATTATTAATTTTATGTATTATAAATAGAGCTGTCAAAATAGGCTTAGTTCATGGGATGGGCTCAATTCAACCCGTCATTAGAGTAGAATTGGAATATGATTTTTTAAGCTCATTTAAAACTAAGGCTTATAAGTCCGATCCATATAAGCATCTAGCTCTTAAGGTTTGATCAGGGTCGGGCCGAGGTTGTCCCATGAGACAAAACTATTTATTTAAGGGTAACTTACAAAAAGTTCACTAATGTATGCGCTAATTATTTAGATGCACGTTATGTAGTAATATTACGAATCTTACCAGATTTTAGTGCGCTCAATTATATGGACTCAAAACTGTAACGACCGGGTTCCGTCATTATAGAAAAGCCAACGAGGAAAAAATTTGGGGCCAGAAAACTTTTTCGTAGTATCTTGAAATTTCCCAACCTATCTCAGATTTGGACGAAATCGGAGTCCTCAAAGCGTAGAGAAATCTGGTAGCAATCGGGTGACTTAATTATGAATTTGATTAGATGAGGTGTTAGATAACTTGTTAAGGAATCCGTACGACTTTACGGAATTGAATTTGGGTGAGTAGAATTCCAGTAATCGATCTTAGTGTAAAGGGTGTTTTCTGAGCGTTGTGGGTTAGAGGTGTGTTGTGAAATGGGGATTTGGAAATTCTTGAAATAGCTCACTGGTTCGAGAATCCCGCCCTGGCGGGAATTTTTGCCGCTCTGGCATCGCCGCTGTGGCGGGGTGATGGTCGTTGTGGCAGGCAGGACGTGAATTAAAGACGTTAATAAACCCCTAAACGACCTCATTATGCACTTTTCAAATTTTAGAGCTAAGGAACGAACCCCAGTCGACTTCTACTCGCTTTTCACCATTCTTGAGGCAAAAGGTAAGCTTTTCATTCTCCGAATCCATTTTTCAATCCGTAGAACGTAATAGTATGGGTTAATAATGATGGGAAGGGTTTTGTTATAGATTCTATTGTGAAAACAACCCTAAATTGGATAATTAGGATCATGGGTTTGATTTAGGGTTCATAGAATTGTTAGTAATCCAGGTAATTAGTGATTGTTTATTGATTCACGTATTATATTGATTGTTTGTAGACCAAGAACAAGCGGAGCTAATTCGGAAAGGGAAGGATCAAGTTTCTTAGGGTTTCAAGCTTGTTTTGAGGTAAGTGATGGTTGTGATTCTATGATTGTGTGATGTATTCTTGTTATTGCTTCATTATGATGCATGTATGTATGCGAATGTTGCATTGTTGATTCACACTTGTGGTAAATGAGATAGATGAATGATTATATGCCATGAATCACTTTTGAATGTATGACTTGAAAGTATATTTGTGTTTGTGATTGTGGTGTGATGGATCGGATTGCCACGTTCCGGCGTAAATAGGATCGGATTGTCACGTTTCGGCATAACTATGGGATCGGGTACCACGTTCCGATGCACTAACAGTTTGGGTTTGGGTTCCATGAGAGGACCAACTACTTGTGATAAATGTGAAATTGTTGAAGGATGTGATATTCAATATTGTATATGTTCGATTTATTGCATGATTATATTGTTGTAATTAACTTGTTTATGTTGCACTTAGTGGGATAGCCGCGTGATCCTACCAGTACACGGTGGTTGTGTACTGATACTGCATTTGCTCTTATTTTTGTTGAGTACAGGGCATCTTCCGGCGGCTACTAACAGACCTCGCTTAGAAGATCTGTGATTGTTGCTTTTGAATTCAAGGGTGAGCTAGCATTTTCCAATCTACCATGGAATTCTCTTTCGTCTATGTCGACCATTTTCGGACTTAGACATTGCTTTAGCTAGTTGTTAGTTCATTAGATTGGGGTTGCATCCCTTCTTGTTTTAGACTTGGTTATCGTTTAGTGTTTGGTACATTGGCTTCAGGTTCTAGGTTGTTTACTTCCGCATTTGTTTAGTTAGTTCTTTAGAATCCTTGTTGAAGTTTATGGAAACTTCTTACTTAGTTTATTTAAGTTGCTTCCGTAACTTAAATGCCGTAGTTATTATTTTAGTTGCTTGGGTTTTAGTTGTAGTAGTGGTTCTCCCACCAGAGAGTTAGTGTGGGTGCCAATCACGACGGTCGGGGTCGTGACAAAGTTGGTATCAGAGCCTAGGTTTGTTGATCTCGATGTACCGAAACGAGTCTAATAGAGTCTCGCGGAATGGTACGGGGACACATTTACTTTTTTTCGAGAGGCTATAGGACTTTAGGAAATCTCTCTATTTTTATCTTGTCTCCTTCGTGCTATAACTTGATTCCAATTGGTATCTGTCGATTCGAATTGGTATATAACCTCCTTCACTCTTCTGTCCGCAGATGGTTAACATTAGATTCAACGGTGTTCATCCCGTAGCTCCCGTCAATGCTCTAGCTGAGGAACCTGCAGTGAGAGGTCGCGGTCGAGGCAAGGGTAGAAGGAAGAGCTAAGGGAAGAGGTCGTGGAAGAGTAGCGCCTATTGTGAATGAGGTACCGGTTGACAATATTCCCCAAAATGAGGCACCGCCAGTCCATAATGAGGAGATAGAAGAGGATATCGAGGTTGGAGATATTAAGGAAATTGGACAATAGGAAAAGGTGCCAGCGGAGACTACGGTTGTTCCTCCTTTGGATCCAGTGTTAGCACAATAGATCATATCGTTCTTGAAAGGGTTGGCTGGTCTTGGAGTGCTCCCATCTACTCAAGTTCATGCTAATCCTCTTATTGCTAGCACTGCGCCCAAGACGAGTGGAAATATAGGTACTGATGCTTTCTTCCGTCCTTTGTTGGGTTCCGTTATGACCGGTAATGAGCATGACATGTTGACTAAGTTTCTGAAACTTAGGCCTCCGGTATTTCTTGATTCTGAGAGTGAGGATACTTATGAGTTTATCTTAGACTGTTATGAGAGGCTGCATAAATTGGGTATTGTTCACCAACACGTGGTTGAGTTCGTGTCTTTCTAACTTCAAGGTGAGGCTAAGCAATGGTGGAGAGCTAATATGGAGTGCAGATCTTCTACTTTACCTCCACTTACTTGGACTCAGCTTCTTGCTTTGTTTCTAGAAAAGTATGTACCTAGAACTTTGAGGGATCACCAGAAGGATGAGTTTATGGCCTTAGAGCAAGGTGGTATGTATGTGGCTGCTTATGAGGCCAAGTTCCATGCTTATTCTAGGTATGCTACGCAGTTGGTGACTATAGAGGAGGAGAGGATCTTTGTTTATGCTACTAACTCTCAGTTTGGTCCAACTTTTGGTTTATTTTGTTACTAAAAAAATGAAAAAGAAGGATCCAGTTATTCATTAGGGGATTGAATTCTGAGTTGCAAGTATTATATGTTTATATGACTTCTGTAGAAAGGAGCTTTAATGAAGTGAAAGATTATGTTAAGAAAGTGGATGGGGTAAGGCGAGACGATCAGGATAAGGCATTGGCTAAGGCGTTGGCTAAGAGAGCCAAGAATTTTGGGTATTTTCACGGATCCTATGCTAGAGGATCCGATCGACCAACGCTGGCAGCCAAGCCAATTCAGTCCGCTATGCCCGCCTCTACAGGTAACTACTCAGGAACTCCATCTTATAATTTTCAGGATAGCCAGGGGGTCGCTCCTTCTACGGGCAACAGACCATCGTTTGATCGTACTTTCTACAATTATGGAGAGCCTGGGCATATGAGAAAACATTGTCCCCATCCGCGTGTGTTTGAGTCCGCGCAACAGTCTTCTAGAGCAGTGGTACCCGCGGGGAATGGTAATAATGGTAGAGGACGTCCACAAGGTGGGCAGGGAGGTAATCAGCGAGGCCGTGGAGGTAGAGGTAACCGCAACTAGGAAGGGAAGTGGCTCGTCAAGATGATAGGGCTCAATGTTATGCTTTTGGGGCAAGAATGAGGCAGAGGCGTCTAACGCGGTGATCACAGGTACTATTCTTGTCTGTGACCGAATGGCTAATGTGTTGTTTGATCTGTGTTCTACTTATTCTTATATGTCCATGTGATTTGCCTCAGAATTTGATATGAATTGTGATATTCTTGATGCCCCTATTCATGTTTCTACCCCAGTTGGAGAGTTTGTCATAGTCACCCATGTCTATTGTGCTTGTCCTATTTTGTTTACAGATTTCCAGACTTTGGTTGATTTGGTGATTTTGGATATGACTGACTTTACCCATGTCTATCGTGCCTGCCCTATTTTGTTTATGGGATATCAGCTTTGGGCTGATTTGGTGATTTTGGATATGATTGACTTTGACATAAACTTAGGCATGACTTGGTTGTCCCCCTATTATGATGTGCTTAATTGTAATACTAAGTCTATAACTCTAGAAATTCCGGGAAGGGAAAAATTAGAGTAGGAAGGGGTGTACAAGCCTAAGCAAGCTAAGATTATATCCTCCATTCGGGCTAGTAAATTAGTAGAGCAAGGTTGTTTGACTTATTTGGCTCATATTAAGGATGTTGAGATTGAGGCTCCAACTATTGAGTCTATTCATGTGGTGTCTGAATTTAGTTAAGTGTTTCCCAATGACTTGCCTGCTATGCCTCCGGATAGGGATATAGATTTATGCATTGACTTAGAGCCTGGTACGCGCCCCATTTCCACCCCTCCATATTGCATGGCTCCGGCAGAATTGAGAGAGCTTAAGGCTCAAATCCAAGAACTTCTTGATAGAGGATTTATCCGTCCTAGTGCTTCCCCATGGGGTGCTCCAGTTTTGTTTATTAAGAAGAAGGATGGTAGCATGAGAATATGTATAGATTATCAAAAATTGAATAGGGTCACTATTCAAAACAAGTATCCCTTGCCTCGAATAGATGATCTCTTTGACCAATTGCAAGGAGCAGTGATTTTCTCTAAGATTGATCTAAAATCCGGTTACCATCAATTAAAAATTAGACCAGAAGATGTGCCTAAGACAACGTTTAGAACTCGTTATGGGCATTATGAGTTTTTTGTTATGTTGTTTGGGTTGACCAATGCGCCTGCAACTTTCATGAGATTAATGAATGGGATGTTCAAACCATTTCTTGATTCATTTGTAATAGTATTTATTGATGATATTTTGGTCTATTCGAAAAGAGAGGAAGATCATGCCGACCATCTTTGTATTGTTCTGGGTGTTCTTGGGAGGCAAAAGTTGTATGCTAAATTTTCTAAGTGTGAATTTTGGTTGAAATCGATTGCATTTTTGGGGCATGTAGTTTCAAAAGAAGGTGTAATGGTAGATCATCAAAAGATTGAGGCGGTTAAGAAATGGGTTCGGCCTAGCTCTGTGACGGAAGTTAGGAGTTTTATGGGACTCGCTAGCTATTATCTTGGTTTGTGAAGAATTTTGCTTCTATTGCCACGCACTTGACTAATTTGACTAAAAAGGAGATACCATTTGAATGGACTGAAAAATGTGAGGAGAGCTTCCAAAAGCTCAAGACTCTCTTGACCACCGCGCATATTCTAGCATTACCAGTTGAAGGTAAATATTTTATTGTTTATTTTGATGTTTCACATTCTGGTTTGGGTGTTGTGTTGATGCAGGATAAGAATGTTATAGCTTATGTCTCGCGCCAATTAAAGGTGCATGAGAGGAATTACCCAACACATGATTTAGAGTTGGCAGCGGTAGTGTTTACTCTTAAGATATGGCGACATTACCTCTATGCTGTTAAGTGTGAAGTATTTATCGATCATCGTAGTTTGCAGCATGTGTTCATTTAAAAGGATCTGAATTTGAGACAACGAAGGTGGATGGAGTTATGTAAAGATTATGATGTGACCATTCAATACCATCCGGGCAAGGCCAATGTGGTGGTAGACGTTTTGAGTCAAAAAATGGTGAGTATGGATAGTTTAGTTTGCTTGAGTGTATAGCTTAGAGTCTGGCCAAAGAAATTCAGACCTTGGAGTCTAAATTCATGCAATTGGGCTTCTTAGAAAGAGGTGGGGTATTAGCTAGTATTGAAGTGAGGGTCACATTCATTGATGAGATCAAGGCTAAGCAATTTGAAGATGGAAATTTAAAGGAGCTTAGAACGAAGATTGCGATAGGTAAGGCACAAGGTACCACACTTGATGCGATTGGTGTACTCAACTTTAAGGGTAGAATATGTGTTCCTAGAGTAGATGGCTTGATTGGGAAATTGTTGGAAGAGGCTCACGGTTGCGATATTCTATTCATCCGGGTGTGACCAAGATGTATAGAGAACTGAAACGAATTTATTGGTGGTCGGGTATGAAGAAAGACATTGCAGAGCTTGTGGCGAAGTGTCAAAATTGTCAACAAGTGAAATATGAACATCAAAGGCTTGCATGTTTGCTTCAAAGAATGTCAATTCCGGAATGGAAGTGGGAAAGAATAGCCATGGGCTTTGTGGTTGGTCTTCCCAAGACCTTGGGAAGTTTGATTCTATTTGAGTAGTGATTGATAGATTGACTAAGTCAGTGCATTTTATTCCGGTAAGAATATATTATAATGCTGAACAATTGGCTAAAGTGTATGTGAAAGAGATAGTGAGGTTTCATGGGGTGCCCCTTTCTATCATCTCATATCATGGTACCTAATTCACTTCCAAGTTTTGGAGAAAATTGCATGAGGAATTGGGCACACAACTCACTTTTAGTACAACCTTCCATCCACATACAGACGGGCAGTCAGAGAGGACTATTCAAGTGTCAGAAGACATATTGAGAGCATGTGTGATTTATTTTGGAGGACATTGGGATAAATTCTTACCTTTGTGCGAATTCTCTTATAATAATAGTTATCACTCCAGTATAGATATGGCACAATTTGAGACACTCTATAGGAGGGGATGTAGATCACTCATAGGATGGTTAGAGGCTGGAGATGTGAAACCTTTGGGGGTTGATTTAGTGAAGGATGCTCAAGATAAGGTGAGGAGTATTCAAGCTAAACTTCTAGCATCCCAGAGTAGACAAAAGAAGTATGCGGATCATAAGGTGAGAGACATGGTGTTTCAACCTGGTGAATATGTTGTTCTTAAGGTATCACCCATGAAAGGGTGATAAGATTTGGTAAGAAGGGTAAGCTAAGTCCTAGATACATTGGTCCGTTTGAGATTCTTGAATGTGTGGGACCGGTAGCGTATAGGTTGGCTTTACCTCCTAATTTATCAAGTGTTCATCCGGTATTCCATGTATCCATGTTGAAGAGGTATCATGGTGTCGGGGATTATATCATTAAGTGGGACTCAATTGTGTTAGACAAGGACCTCCAATATGAGGAGGAATCGATTGCAATTCTTGATCGTGATGTGCGCAAGTTGAGGACCAAAGAGATTAAGTTCGTGAAGGTTCAATGAACGCATCGTCCAGTTGAGTAAGCTACTTGGGAGACCGAGAAGGGTATGCGAGACAAGTATCCTCAATTGTTCGTCGAATCAGGTACTACTTCATTCCTTTCTTAGCTTATTTTTCCCAAGTTTGTCACTCGGGGACGAGTGATGGGTAAATTGGTATCTATTGTAAAGACCGGGTTCCGTCATTATAGAAAAGCCAATGGGGAAAAATTTGGGGTCGGAAAACTTTTTCGTATTATCTTGAAATTTCCCAACCTATCCCAGATTTGGACGAAATCGGAGTCCTCAAAGCGTAGAGAAATCTGGTAGCAATCGGGTGACTTAATTATGAATTTGATTACATGAGGTGTTAGATAACTTGTTAAGGAATCCGTACGACTTTATGGAATTGAATTTGGGTGAGTAGATATGTAAGTAAAAATGAACAGAGAAAGTAAAGTGTTTGGTGACAAGAGATTTCAATCAAATGGAACACTAGAGTTAATATAGCATGAACATATTTTTTTTTCTTCCTTCTTCATTGGCTATGAATTGTGTTCCATATTTATTTTTTCTTTTTGTATATTTATACTGAGTATAAAAAAAATGTAATTATGAATTTCCTGTTATTTTGTGTTTATTTTATACTAAGAAAATATTATGTCACAAGATACACTCCTTACTAGCTATATAAAATTAGATAAGAAAATAGTGATTGGTTATAAAGTGATCTTAAATCAAATTAAAGATTCTATAAATAATACATTAAATTTTATTCATCTATCAAATTTTTTAATTGAAATTTTTTAATGCTTTAGGTTACAATACAACTTTTATAATATACTAAATACTTTCATTAGACAACAACTATATGATATGTATGCGGCAGAAAAAAGGAGAAGACTACAATTCCATAAAGATAAGGTAGAAACATAAAGAAATGAAATATTTTTTTCATTATAGGTGATGTTGTTCATACATTAACATTAAATTATGCTACTGAAATATATATATATATATATTTGTTTCAAAATAGTTATTACTATGTAAGCATCACCCTTTTGTTTTACTTATTTAATACCCTTTTCAGTAAAATTACCTCTCTATGATACCCTTACTCAAATATTATTTGAGTAAAACTATTTTCAAAAAAATATATATTACATATAAAGATAAAATATTGAAATATTTATGGTAATGGTTATGCACATACTAAATTTCAAGACTCTTTGTCAATCATCAAAATTACAAACCATCAAGACTCTTTGTCAATCATCAAAACTACAAATTTTATGTTCTCTCATTCCCCAACAATTTCCCCCTTTTTGATGATGACAAACTATGCATAATATGTCCCTAACCCACATCATATAACTTCCCCCCTTTGGCATAATTGAAAACCAATAACCAAAGAACTCGATTAGCATTCAATGAGTGCAATATCATTTTAACTCATGGCCACTTGTGTAACACTTTCAAGTACACTTATGCTAACAATAAAGCAAGTTAATCTGAGGATATTAGCCATCTTAAACTCACATATAATCAAGATCTTCAATGAGAAACAAAATAAACAACTATGTACCAGTTTAAGCCCTTAGAGCCCTAAATCAAAAGCATATGATATCATGAGTATGAGTCAGGCATAAGCACATCAAAGAGTCTGAGAGTCAAAACATAAATTGAGTATAAGGATTGGGACGAAGATTACTAAAGTGAGGAGGAAAGGGATATTTACTGCCATAATAATTTTTTCAATATTTCCATTGTGCACCAGCTCTTTTGTTCTGATCAGTTTTCTTAGAATGTGAAATTTCATCAAGAGCAACATGAGGTCCATCATCAATTAAGCATAATTAGATTGAAGAAGACCAGGTGAGTATTCTCAAGCATTAGGACCAATAATAAATGAGTTATGGAGCTCCTTTTATAGACTTTTTCTTGATGACATTTCGAAGGAGTACCAACTATAAGTAAGAGATTCATCACATTTAGGTGCAATAAATATGTGTTTATCAATAATGAAGGCAAGCACCGATACTAGTTTATTCCTATGAGAATTGTTCCCCTGAGAGATAAACTGGTTATACACTTGGAATGAATGGAATATCAATTTGAAATTTGTGAATTCGGTATAGATGTGAGAGGTAAAGCAAGGTTCCCCCTGAATTAAAGAATGAGTGTCTTCAAGACTAAGGTTTTCATCATTAGAGCAGTTTGGGATTGACTGATGCTTATTGTCAAAGAGAGGGTTCTTGGTGATTTTTAAAGGAGTTGTATTTTGATGATCGACCAGGTTCAATAGTGCTTATGTTTGACACAAACTCAGGAAATTCATGCATTGAAAAATGATGGTACATACCTGAGTATTACAGAGAAACCAAGTTTCTCTTTTGTGTATTCCTCAATAATTTACTTAATGTTGTTAGCAAAAGAGTAGAGATAATATCCGCAGACCTTTTAAACATTGTTTGAGATGTGCCTGGAGTGTGTACCTGTTATAGTACGAGACTAAGTTAGTAGATATTCATTGTATAATTACTCAAGCATAAGATTATTAGTTTACTAGCCAATTATTAAAGGAAATCATGATAATGCATCAGCTTGTTTCGACAAGACCAGGCTTTGGCCTTCATGAGTATGTCTGCATCATCATATTCTCCCAGATCAAAGGAATCTCAAGCTGAGTAGCAGAGAACCAAGTCCTATCAATTTTCAATAACTTCTAATGAATAACAAGGGACCAGGTTCACACAACGAAGTTCCCCCTGAAGATGTATCATACTCTAAGTGTCCTGATTGCTCTATTATTCCCCCTATCTCCGAGACCATATGTTAGTCCAGTAACTCTTGCTGAAGGTGCATCAATGATTGTTAGATGTGAACCAAGTTCATTTGCAATGTTCCCTAAATTTGCATCATCAAAGATGTTTGATATCATGCCACTTTCTTCAACCTTTTTATTTTGCTTGAATGATGACTTCATGTTTTTCCCTTTTTCATACACACCATGTACAATAGCTACACATGTTTTGATTCGGAGAGTCGTATGAACCAGATTCTTCATGACTAATTTACTTAAAAGAGAAAAAATTAGCATGACCCATTCTCTTATGCCTAAGTAGGGAAATATCATTAATGACGTTGAGGCAAGTAGGATTCTCTTCATGAAGGGGCATCTTATCAACTTTGTACACATTCTTGTGTCTTTTTAGAACCTGAGTTGACCTTTTCCCTCTCACCTTCACCTGAAACACTAGTCAAAGATTAGTCTTGAGAATCCAGATTAGCTTGGGCCCCTTTTTATGAGTAAAAGGATGAATAAGATTTCTTCTAGCCCATAAAGGCAAATAAGAAAACCTTTTATCTGGAGCATTTTTATTTGGAACCAGGTTCTTACCGTTTCAGCCTTTTCCTTTTTGGTGAACTTAACATATTTCTGAAAGGCCTCAAATAAAGCTTTACATTGATTCTTTAAATGATCCGAGTTTCCACAATGAGCGCATAAACTTTTAGACATGTGAATAGTGTGTGCCACATGATTATTCTGTTTTCTAAAACCTATCCCACTTCTACCGGTGATTTGCCTTTCTTGAATTTGAGTTAAAATTTCAGAGGACTTGGTCCATCTAAGATTTCATTCCAGATCAAGTTTGGTATGATCAAGATTTTCTTGTAGCAGCCTATTTTTTCCAGTTAAGTCCTGGCAATTTATGGTTAACTGTTTTATTTTTTCTTCCAAAGCTAATTGAAGTTCACTAGCAGAGTTTTTGCCGTTGTGACTTAACTTTGAGGTCTTAACCTGTTCTTTTAATTTATTTTGAAGACAGTGATTCTGTTTCTCAAGATTGTCATTTTCTTCTCTTAAAGATGCATAGTTTTCCATCATTTGTTCTCTTTCAGAACTGATTGACTGATATGCATCTATAAGAGTACTCAATAGGGATTCTAGTTCTCTTTTAGAATATGAATCAATATTTACTTTAATGTGATGAAGACTTACATTGCTTTGTTTGTCATCTTCTTCATCATCTTCAGAATCTGTTTCTACAATAAGTGCGAGAAAATCATATTTATCTATTTGTTCTATCGCAAGTAGTGATTGATTTTCCAATCCTTCATCCTCGGATTCATCTTCTGATGAGACCCCCATAGCGGCGAAGGCCCTTTTCATTGAGAGATCAGCTTTTTTATTGGCCATTCGTCTGTTTGTGGGAATGTACTTATCATTCTTGATTTCTCTTACTTTCATCGAACTGTTTCTCTTTTCCTCTAGAGCTTTTAATGGACAAAACTTGATAAATTGATCCGAACTTCCACACTTGTGACAGACTTGATCTATTGGATTTTCAGTGGTTTTCTGAGAGTTCCTTCTTTGAAACACTTGTCCCTTTTTTAATATTCTTGAGAACATTTTGGTCATTAGCGCAATGTTTTCGTCCTCAAAATATTTGGTGTTGTGCCTTTAAGAACCAGGTTCTTCTCCTTCATTTTGCCTCCAATTTCCTTTTTTTATTTTTTCTTGAGTTCATTCATAGCTAACTTAACTAGATCATGTGCTTCAGTAATGACTTCTACTTTACTTTCCCAAGACTCTGGAAAAACACTTAGAAAATTTCTGACTGCCTTCCCATTGGGAATTATTTCTCATAGTGAGTAGATTTCATTAATGATAGCAGTGAACCTGGTGTGCATCTCTTGGATTGTTTCACCTTTTGCCATTCGAAACAGTTCATATTGTCTATTCAAATTATCAATTTTAGACTTCTTTACCTGAGTTGTTCTTTCATGCGTGGTTTGCAGAGTTTCCCATAATGCTTTTGCATCTTGGCATGATGAGATTCGATTGTATTCATCTGGACCTATTCCGCATATCAAGATCTTTTTTGCTTTACCATTGTTCTAAATTGCAAGTTTATCCGCAACATTCCATTCTTTCCTATCAGTTGGTACTTGAGTGGTTCCATCAGTTTCATTCTTCATGGGTATGGTTGGACCGTCCAACACGACTCCCCATATTTACAAAATTTTACAAGCCCAAATTTGAAATAAAATATATAAACATTGAAAGCTATAAACTAACTAAAAATATATTAACAAAGTAGATTATAAGTAATATTTTTTTATCTATAAATAAAATAAAATTATATATATAATATTTACAAAATTTTACAAGCCCAAATTTGAAATAAAATATATAAACATTGAAAGCTATAAACTAACTAAAAATATATTAACAAAGTAGATTATAAGTAATATTTTTTTATCTATAAATAAAATAAAATTATATATATAATATTTACAAAATTTTACAAGCCCAAATTTGAAATAAAATATATAAACATTGAAAGCTATAAACTAACTAAAAATATATTAACAAAGTAGATTATAAGTAATATTTTTTTATCTATAAATAAAATAAAATTATATATATAATATTTACAAATTATTAAAATATAAGTTCGGGGGGTAATAGGACCTTAGTAAAGGTTAGGTGTGTCTCAGGGATTTTGGGCATAGGCTGGGGGATACTTACGCATTTTCCCAAAAATGTTGAAAATACTTCATTTAGTTTTACAATTAGTTTTATTGTATCATAAAACTAAACCCGACATCCAACACCGACTCCCGATTTGGGACCCGACTTCCATCTCGGGATTCCACTCCGATTCGGGAACCGACATTTGAATTAGGATTCGACCTTGACACCCGAATCGAGATCTGACCCCAACAACCGACCCAGAACGAACTTCCAAATCGGGATTCAACTCCGACAGTCAACCTCGACGACTGATTCGGGACCCAAACTTGACACCTAATTTGGGACCTGACCTTGACTCTTGACCCGAAATCTGACTCCTGACTCGGAACCAAACATTTAAACATGACTTAATCCTGACACCGGATGACTGATCCAGGACTTGATTCATAGCAGCCACATCTGATTCAAGTAGTCCTGAGTTGTTCATAAGGTTTCTGTAATACGCATTGTCAAATCTCCTAACAGATTGTATGTCTAGAGGAGTAAGCGTCAGCCGTGTCAGGACAAGTGCATTGTAAATTCAACAACATTAAAGAATCAAGTTTTGGATCTGGCTTTCCTGAGTCTTGATAGTTGAAAAGTCTCCCCTTGAATGTGAAACATTGAGCAAAACCAATTGTGTGCGCTCATGCGTAAGTCGCAGAGTCAGAACTTTCATTAAGAAGAATGCAGGACGGCCACGCCTAAAACTAATGAAAACTTTTGAATCTCAAAATTCGAAAGATACCTGAAGGAACTACTAAATCTCTTAGATCAAGACCTTTATCAGTAAACTTGGCCACAATTTTATCCAGAGGCTCAAATGGCGAAGGCAATTGTTCATTTGCTGCTTTCTCACTAGCTAGCAGATAGTCCACCTCGACGACCAAGTAAAACTGGCCAAAATGGTCCTCCTGCCTGTAAAGCAAGAAAGGAAAATTTATAGTACTTCATTTAATCATTTCCAAGCATTACAATACTTAAGTACTACTCATCTGTCTGCGCGTAAATGTTACCATGACAACCACTTCTCTAGCTGCAAGAGTTAATATATCCACAGAAGATACAGTTGACAGGCAAGCTCTTTCAACGTATGCTTTTATGATATCAATCGTCTCATATCCTCTGATTGAATTGCGGTTTGGTGCAGCATTCTTCTCACCCTTGAAATAGTACGTGTCATCAAGCAGCACAGATCCATCACAGCCTTATCAAAATCATAACCATAAATTGATGACTACGAATTAGAAAATATATTAAATCAAGAATGACATGAAATAGATTTACAAGATTTATATTTAGATAATGAAAGAATAGAATGGTACGATTTAGAAATAAATTCAGATTAAAATGAATTACGAATATTTACAATATTGGATAGAAGCTATGGAAGATATAGAACAATTAGAACAATTAATGGCAGAAAATTTTTATATGTACCAAAAAATCCAAGATATGTTATATCTAGAGTATATCATAAATAATATTAAAGAAATATTCAGATTAAGACACTTAGCAAAAGAATATTATAATAAAACCTTTAAAATAAAATACTCACCTACCACACTACCATCTACCACACTACCACTTTCATGAATTTACCAACTACCAGTTTCGCTACGAAAAAATGGTATCAGAGCTATGGATAATAAGAAACTAAGGAAGAAACATATTAGTAGAAAGTTTAAGAAAAAATAAGAAGAAAATTAAAGAAATTATATCCGGAATATAAAAAACTCAATATCACAAAAACTGATAATGACAAATTAGATCAATTAATAGATAATATATCTAAAATAGAATATAAATATATTCAATATTTAAAGCAACAATGAATAACGAGAATGAAGAATATAGACAAAAACTTAACGAAATAATTATAGCAAAAAGACGATATGGTCAAATCTTACAGCTTATACCCTCATCTTTTCTACAAAGATTTTGCTGCATATATGGTAAAATTAGGGAATGTTGGGGTCCTCACGGGACGAACTGGACAAATTAGGGAAGTATGTGGCTCTTTAAGTAATAGAATGTTTCTGTCAAGTATGTTTAGTTTAAGTGTTAGACAAAGTTTATCAACTGTGATTGCTTCAGTATGTATGTATGTATGATTTTACTAGTAATAATTTAACTTGATATCAAATGATGTCGTACAAGTAGAGATTTGTGGTTACTACTCATTTCGGTCCAAAATAAATGAATAAAGGGCTGGTAATTTGTTAATATCACCATTTGCTTCTGAAATATTTATTTGATTTTGATGTTTGACATTAAGATGATGGCTAATTTCCTTAAAAACCACGAGACTGATAACAAGAGACTAAATAGGGACACGTGACACAATCTTATTCGCCTGTTCAATATTTAATAAATGTCGGGTCGGTGAATAAGATTATGATATGTGTATGTCTGTTAGTATAAAGGGTACATATGCTCTAGTTTTTGGACGGCAGGAACACCAATATCCCAAAAGTATGACGGAGGGTATCTGCATACCATTTACGATAGTTCTGGTATATTCGTCCTTTTTCCCTTTTATTTAATACTAGTTTATGGGTACGCGGGCCGCACGTGTAGCCAAGTTTACCCATTACTATAAACTTATAGGATATGACAATTGTGCTCCACATAAGTCCTTAGACATCTTATTATAATGTTTGACTTGTAAATGTTAAGTATTTATAGGATTTATGTTGCAGTAAAAAGTATAAATGATGGTGGATATAGGAAGAATTTTTACCAATTAGTGTTACACATATAATTGTTAGAGTAAGAGTGTTTGTTTGAAAATTAAAATAGTTATCTAATTCTATATGGATAATTGATAATGAACTTTATACGTTTAGAAATAAGAAATATAATATTGTACATGTTCCACGCCAATGATTATATAAAGTCGGGAAAAGGGTCTGAAAAATACTCCAACTTTGGCCGAAATTGTTGTTACGATACCAAACTTTATGGAGGACCTTTTACCCCCCAAAACTATTTAATAGTATATTTTTTACCCCCTGAATTATTTAATAGTGTATTTTAAAGGTATATATGTGCCTACGTGGACACGTTACTATTTATAATGATGCAATATTTATGATGTCCACGTGGACAAATATATACCTTTAAAATACACTATTAAATAGTGCAGGGGTAAAAGGTCATTTCCAAAGTTAGGTATTGTTACAACAATTTCGGTTATAGTTCGGATATATTTCAAACCGTTTTCCCTATAAAGTCTAAATAAGTAATATCTATTTAGTTGTAATCTAGACACAAATTTCTTTATATAAGCAAAGAACATATATATATATATATATATATACATTTACAATGAATGTAGGACATTTAAAATTAGTCTAACCCTTAGACTTCTCCAATTGAACTACGATAAAATAGTATAAATACCACTCCTTTTCCT
The DNA here is from genome assembly GCF_000226075.1 of Solanum tuberosum. Taxonomy (NCBI): domain Eukaryota; kingdom Viridiplantae; phylum Streptophyta; class Magnoliopsida; order Solanales; family Solanaceae; genus Solanum; species Solanum tuberosum. The sequence goes on from NW_006239754.1 coordinate 75,614, forward strand.
CGGATAAAGGAAGTTGAAAAACTAAATTTCATATGGTAAAGTTAGTTTCATCATTTAGACAGAATATGCTGTAATAGTTTGGCTAATTCTCATTCTTTATTTAGAGAAGAGATATTCTTTTTTCGTCTTACATATTGTAAATTGTAATAGGACGTTATCTACTTTGAGTGTTTTGTCGATACCATCATCTAGACAGCTCTTTTAGATTTTTATAGTACAATAATTAAATCTATTTTCTTTTGCTATTTATTGTAATTGACACTTTAATTATATTGTAATTTTCTTTTGGACAACATTTGAAGTTTGATGTACAATGAGGAAAAAGGTGAACTCCATTCGAAAAGTTTTTTACACGCTGCAGATTTTAATAGGAGTATGCCAAGAACATCTGTTAGACCATACAACTTTACTCTTCGGATAAATTGGTGTACACCCTATTACAATCGTGACTACATTCATTCCCTTGTTTTTGTCCTTATGTTTTGTGTCACGCCCCAAGTCTACACCCTGGGCGGTCTATCGATGAATAGCGGATTGACGGAGCTCTTGGCATTGCTTTGTTTTTCTCTCCTTTCCTATCAGCGAGTTCCGACCCTTTTGTTCGAAAACTGGCACTCGAGAACCATTGTTGGCCCCAAGTGAACCCTTGGTCTGGCTTACTTACTCAGCAGAAGACTTTAAGCATTAAGAAAATAACTCAAATGCAAGATAACTCAACTGTCTCAAACTTAACTCATAATTTTTAGAAATAAACATTTAACTTAGCCAAAGTGGCAACTCAATTCTGAACATAAGCCAATAACAAAGTAAAGACAAATGAACTAACTGACTGTTTATCTTTTAAGCCTCTAATAACTGAGATGTATGTCGGGACAAGACCCCCAACATCCTAATGAACTAAACTGGTAAAGTAATGAAAAAGGGGATCCTCCAGAAAGCAAGGAGGCTCACCAACAACTCTGAAGTTCAACTGGATCAACGATGCGCTGGATGCTGATCCTGGTTACCTGCGTCTGCATCATAAAACGATATAGGCCAACTAGCATCAGTAAATTGAATGTACGAATATGCGAGTTGGAATGCTAAACATAACTTAAGCTTGAAAAGAATTTTGAAAGAAACTCTTACCTGGCTCAACTCAACTCAACTGATTTCAATATAAAGCAGTGGAAATAAATGCAGTATAAAGAAAAGCTTTAAAACATGGTTTTCAACTCTGTGTATTTAGAAATACAATAATAACTATGTATGTATGCAAAGATACAATATGAACTTTGTTTGTATATGAAAATACAAATATTTCTGATGTTTATAAAAATACAAAATACTATTGTAGGAGTTTCTCTAACCGACAACCATCACTTAAGAGCTATAATGATTATACAATGTATTGCCTCACGCTGCTAGGGCCATCCTATACCTTGTCAGGGGTATAGAACCTGAACCACTAAGTAGATCCACTAGTCTATGCTAAAAAGCACTAAAAGAATCATCTAAAAAGTATGAACCTTTTATACCCATGATGGCTACATGATTTATGGCGGTTCAGAGTTTTCAGAACTCTCCCTCATATCGGTGCTCAATACTACTCCCAAAATATACTAGCTCTTTATGTTTAAAAACATAACTTCTTTATGTGGTTTTGAGATAATTGCTCAAAACTTAGCTCAAAGGCTATCTTGGAAATCTCAGTTTCCTCTCTTGCTTAATTGTGAAAGCATTTACTGTTTACTGAAAACTAGCTCAAAGGCTCTTTTGGAAATCTCAGTTTCCTTTCTTGTTTAAATGTGAAAACTATTTTTACTCTTTGGGAATACATAGTCCCGATATACTCTTTTGAAGAAATGCATTTCAAACTTTACTCTTTACTCAACTCAAAACTCAAGTCTTAAAACAAAGTTAAAACATTTGTAAAAGACTTTTGGAAAACTTTATGAACTTCTCTTAACTTGACTCTTGACTTCTCTTGACTTGACTCTTAACTTCTCCTGACTTAACTCTTAACTTCTCTTGATTTTTAACTTTCCTTGAATTGAATTATGGATTCAATTATTATGATTTGTTATAGGAAAGATCTCATGATGTTTAGGAATGATTTTAGACAGTTAATCATGAGACGATCAAGAAATCACTGTTGGGGAACTACTCCGCGACGTAGAGGTGAATTAAAATATTTGGTCGCGAAATAACTTTTGAGGCAGAACGGTCCGTGACCGCTCCGCGACGTGAAAACAATTTTGTCAAATCTGTGGAACAGGTCCGCGACGCGAACCTACTACCTGTTCCTTACCCGACTTTTTCCTTCTTCGTTTTTCAGCCCCAATTCGCCTAAACTCGACTATTATTCTCAAGTTCTCTTTAGACATACCTAGTACGTATACACGAATCTAACTCAAACAACTCAAGGAAATAATATTTTAACCTCAAGGAACTCCTCAATCTCAGCCTAACTCAAGAACGAAGGTCAATTTCAAGAACAACATTCAAGATTCATCAACTTTCAACTTTCTAGAACAAACTTCGCTGAAATAAATGTGATTGGCGCGTGGGTGAATGAACCCAATGCTATGAAAGACTCACATACCTATTTAGGGATCAACCCTTGTCGAAATCCACAAGCTAAACCTTCAAGGACGACGAACTTTGCTTTTTCTCCTATTTTCTCCTCTTGCGTTCTTTCTCCAAAAACTCTAGCGTAAATCTCCAATTGCCTAAACTGAACCAATTCAGTTTTGACCCTTAATTAATTCACCAAAAACGAATTAAAATAATAGGGTATGAAAAAGACCAAAACACCCTTTAAAAATTAGGATTGGACATTTCCTTATTTGAACAGCCCAACTTCCAAAGGGCATATCTCACTCATATAAACTCGGAATAGTGCAAACTTGACGGTGTTGGAAAGATTATTCCAAAAGCTTTCCAACCATACCTGAAGTACACCTAACTCATCCTGAGTTAGGAGTTATGTCCGTTTGAAGTTGACCAAAAACTCAACGTAACTTAACCAATTTTCCAGATTTTTATTATTTCCAAAAATCACTCTTTCTAATTCTAGGTCTTTCTAGTTCTTTCAATTTGCGAGATGTTACATTTTGATTCTAAATTCTCATTTTAATAAGATCTAGAACTTTATAATAAGAATGTATAAATTATATTGTCTTTGGATTAACAGTTTGACACATAAATTTAATAGGGATTTTTCAGGTTCAATCGCGATTATTAGGATCTGATAATTATTTGTTACATCGTTTAAAATTTTATAGATATTTTTTAAAATATTCTATTCTTAATAAACTAATAAAAAGTTTAAATACTTCAAATATTTGTCTTATAAATCCATTTAAACATTTTGAATATGTACCCGATTAAATTTTAGTAACTTACCTTTTTTTAATAACTTAAGTGATAACTTAAGCATGTAATATACGCGTGCAAAGCACGTGTCGAGAATTTATAACATTTTAATTTATAGTAGGGGTAAAATCGTAATTCAACTTTAACTTTTTTTGTTCCCACTTATAGTAATATATGATATGATATGATGATTATAAAATTATAGCCTTAATGGGAATGATGACTTCTCTTGGGTTGTTAATCGGACCACAACCTCGAGTGTCGAGGCTAGCCGGGCAGTCCATGAATCTCCTCATCGTTTTGTCAAGAAAGAAATAAATCTCCTTTAAAAACGCGAAAGAAATATTCTTGGGCGTACAAGAGAGATAGATTGTTTTGGTTGTCACTCTACGAAGAGGTATTAGTAGGCGAGTCATTTTGTAGGCGTCTTCGTCATATTGGGAGAACATGTTGGCAGTTAAAAAGTAGTTCATCACTCTTGATAAAACATTTACTGCCTTTCCTTGTCCTTTGGCTTGCGCAACTCACATCGCTCTTCGAAAGTAATCGGCAGCTGGAAGTGTCTGTTTAGTATAGTAGCCTTGTACCTCCCATTCATGCATCCAGAATGCCTCATATGTATTCCTTAACAGAAAAGTAGGCCAGTAATCGTGGAGCAGTCGGCGTCCTTCTCCCACTATATATAATTTACAACAAATTAAACTTTAGTTAGCAAACGAAAAATCAATTGAATACAATATACATACCACACATCTTTGACATATATAGTTCTCACTATGCATACCTCCAGACTCTGGCCAGACGCCATGCATAGTAAACCTGAATATGTTGATCGAAGGATCACAGTGAATTACTCCCGGATACCCACATAGAGTGAGAGGCCTCTGTATGACGAAAGACAGGACTTTGACAAGTTGTTACTCTGATGAACATTATCAAGAATAAATAGATTACAGACATTTTCTCCTCTCCAATCTCCATGAGATTTCTTTTAGACTTCTACTAGTAAAAATATTCGCGCGAGGTAATGTGCTGCATAGTCAAGCGGATAGTAAAATAAAGTAAACGACTATATAGTTATTAGTTAAGGGGTCTATTCCCAAACCAAAACTAGGGGCATCACCAATTATTGGTGCAGGAAGATGGAGGGGTCTCACCTCCCAGTAGCAGGATTCCACAATATATGTGATTTTGAAATATTTTTACTAATTGATTGGAATGGCGTACGAGATGCACGTATCACGTGTAGCGCACAAGATGCACGTGTGGCGCACGATATGCTGGTGTCAAGGTTAGCTAGGTAGTCCACGAATTTTTTGAGTGTTTTATCAAGGCAAAAATGAATAGGAGTGTGCAAAAATCTAACCGAAAAAATGTTTTGGGTTATTGTTATTAGATTAATGGGTTTATAAAAAAAAAGTTATTGGGTGATTCGGTTTCGGTTTTTACTATTGAGTTATTGGTAATAATTTACTACTTTACCCTTCCTAAATATTAAATATTAACAATTTAATATATAACTAAACACTATAACTATATCAAGTTATTATTACTCCACCCACTTCACACTAGGCCGCTTTAGTCTTTACTGTTTACTCAAAACCTAAAGACTAAAGTAAGGGTTCACAACGGTAGATATTTGATTTTAGTTTTAGTCTTGTTGGATCATTTGATTTAGTTTTAGTTTGTAACAGTAGGCTGTAGCTTTTGCAAGTTTGTAAAGCTCTGTAATTTGATTAACATAAAAAATTTCATATTATGTTTTAACTATGACATGTAATTTTAGCTTTCGTACTACATTTGCTCATATTGATGCAATTTCTCATTATCTTTCTTGTTTCACTATATCAAAGCATTTAGAGAAGTGAAAAATCATATATTATTTTATGAACATTTTCTTATTGAATAAATTAAAACCGAACCTATAACAACAAAAAATCAATAAATCGAAAACTAATAAAAAATATCTTATTAATTTGTTATTAGATTAGCATATTTAAAAACCGAATACCAATGACTCGACTGCATTCAGTTTCAAGTCGATTACTCAGATAGTTACTGATATATGAGTAAACTTAGTAAAATGTAATACAGATCATTTGATTATAACAGCTCAAAGAAAAGCATCAAAACAATTTTCATATCAGTGACAACTTCTGCAATTATATTGTGAAATGCAACTTGTGTAGGGAAATGGAGGAAAGCAAAATCTAAGTCGAAGGAACAAAATTTTAGGCCATCCCAGAGGTAACGAAAACTGCTTCGAACATTCAAGAACCATTTTCCTGACGAGGTGATCTGTGGTGCCGCTCTTTTTTGAAACGCAATTGCTCTGGATCAAACCCACCTTCCTCAGCTCCATAGACAGCCCAAGATGGTGTAGGTGTCATGTAATCTTTACTTGTAAAGGGTCTTCCAGAAGCTACCTGTAGCGCCATAGGTTTAAAAAACATTGATTACGCTATTGGAATGGGAATGGTATAGTTATAATTTACGTGCTGAAGCTTGAACAAGAGAAGTAACCAACCAGATCATGGAACTTCTCGTAGTCTATCCACGTGAACCATTGACCGTCTATCTTGAACTTATCGACTTTAGCCAGAAGAACACAGCAAGAATGCACGTGCTCACAAGCAACCTCATACTCTCCGTTGCTCTTTTTAGCCAAGGCTTCAGAGAATTCCTTCACATCAGAATGCCAAGGGACATTCTCCATTGTCAACTTTGATGTAGCCGACCTGTGTCAAATCTTCCTGATTACTTAACTGAACTCTTATGCACTGAATTTTGAAATCAAATCAACTAGTAGAAGAGAAGAGGGAGGGGAAAGGAAAAAAGTGAGGGGGGAGAACTTACGTTCCACAATAAGTGACACCTTTGATTTCAATGAAATCAGGTTTTCCAATGCTGAATAGGCTAGAATATGCATCCACATCTTCTGTGTTCCACCCTTTAACGAGTGTCAAACGATAGACAGTTCTTTGCTCCTTCTCCTTGAGAGCTCTCAAGGAATCCTAATGAAATCAGAAATAACACAAACCAATAGTGAGCAGTCTGAATGGAAGAAAACAAACATGAAAAAACAGAGCAAATATGGCAAATTTTGATTTCGTTTCCTGTGGCCGACGAATCTTTTTTAGCACTGATGTAAAAGTAAGCATTTAAAACTTTCCTCTCACTGATATACCACAAAATAACAGTTTGAGACATGCTGCAATGGTTTACTAGTGTGCAGCTGACAACTCTAACCATGTTTTTGGACTCTGTTTTCCCATTCCTTTTGTGCCATCCATTAATGGATTTTCCTTATTTTTTTAGTTTGAATCTGATAAATATCTCTATATTCAAGACACTTACAAGAAATCGCTCCCAGAAGTCCCCAAATAGTGGTCTGTCAATTGCTTTTAAGCTGTCCTTTGTACCAGCATCTACGCTGACATACAACTGTACATTTAAAGATGAAGCCAGATTTAGATATGGAATTTGGATAATGGCATACTTAAAAGATTGATAAAGAAAGAAGAATACAGCCTAGTAGACCTGTGTGATTGGTTTCAATAACTTAATCTTGTCAGGAAACTGTGCATTAGTTACAAGAAAAGTCGAAATCCGCCTCTTGTGCAGCTCATCTACAAGTGAATTTATTTCTGGATACATAATAGGCTCACCAACCAGTGACAAGGCACAATGCCTAGGAGAAAGACCCTCAGACAAACGCTCAGCTTTAACACCTGCAAGGGTGAGATATTCTGGTCAATAACCACTACAAGCAAGAAAGTGGAAGGACATCTATTTATTTTTTAAAATAAAGAAAATGCATATGTAAGGTGGAAAGGACATCAATTTTATCCAGACAGATAAAAAAAAATTGTGAAAATTTTGTATCCACTTCTATATTTCATGTCCTTAAGGAGTAAAGTAGGGAAGATGCGGATGGGTAAAAAAAATGGAGAACCAACAGTTAGCAGTATCAGTGTTACCATTTTTATTCGGAAATCAGAAGGACCTTGAATCAAAATTAAACACAACTCAACCAAGGTAACAAAATGACCAAACAGAGACATGTTGAATATAATCACCAAATGATTTCAATCAAGCACATTATTTCTCATGTGGCATTGCTCAACTTCCATACAAGTTCACACGGAAACATATATGTTCATGTGTACCAGAAAACAAACCTGGAACACCTTTCATCTGTTTTATCATTTTGGTATGCAAATCTATAGCTGTGTTCACAATCTCAATAGGATCATCCATCTTCCACGTCCAGCTCTTCCCAACAGGATTTGTGTGATGTCTCCAACAAAAAACACATTTGTTTGCACATGCTAAACTAGGAGTGGCCTCCATGCACCTATGCAGTGGGTAAAGGCAAATCCAGATTTAAAATCAGTATACAAGGCTAGGAAGTCGATAAATACCAAGCCTACTTAATGATGCACAAGAGGTCAATGCAATAGAACCTTCCCTTGTTAGCTCCATGATCTATTAAGCTATGTTGCTCGGACTCTTCAAAATTGTCATCAGGTGCGTGTTGGATCATTCAAAAGCAGTGCAATTTTGAAGCATCCGATGGCAAAAAATTTGGAGAATCCGAGCAACTTAACTATTTAGGCAGTAGACAAGTATAGGAGCTAACTCTCTTTTGAACTTACTGAATCTTCTTGATACCCATCAATGAATCCCTTTACTTCTTTCTTTTTTTAAAAAAGCTATAAAAGCTTGATTACTTTTGTAATCTCTTCAGACGGTTCAATCGGCTACGTCATAGGAGATTTTCCACTGAGGGCCTATTTGAGACAATAAAAAATGCCAGTTCATTTTCTAGTTGTTCATTGTGTAAAATGGAAGGTTTCCCTGCTATTCTACCCCTACTCCATATCACATGCCTCTAAAAACAGATCCTTCATTCGGATAAGCACATGCAAACATATTTGCAAACTTCATTTCTTATTCACCGCATACTTGATCAACTCTAAGAATTCTAGCAGTCTAAAAAACTTCCAACAACTGGATCTCATCACAGTTGCAACTTGAACACATAGAAGATATTGTTGAAAACTCAAATACAATCATGTCAACCAAGGATTAAAGAAGGACTACACAACTCATAGACAGAATGCAATAGTAAAAATGTAAAAGCTATAAACAACCATCTGTACTGGAAAGAAAAACAAACAATCACCTGTGACTGTCAATGCCGTAAAATGAGTGCTTATAGCAACCTCCGCGCCCTCTAAGTTGTGATTTTGTCCATCTACAAAGTTTCACACCGCTATGCGAACCAATTATTTTATATCCCTGCAATTTATCAAATAAACTACCTTACCATAAATCCATCAAATAATCCAACTAATTAATTTGATACAACAAAAGTTCGTCATTTGACCACGATACCTGTTTCTCCAAACTCGCCCTAATAACTGGAGTTACCATTGCCTTCTCTCCATTCACAGTTCCACCATTCGACTTCCCATTAACTAACTTATCATTAACTCCTTTCCTTCTTGAAGGTCCTTTACCTGCAATATCCTCAAGATCAACAATTCCTGATTCCTCGTCATTTTCTTCAAACTCATCATCATATTCCTCATCATCATCTCCCTCACTCACAGCTTCATATTCACTACCATCACCAACTCCATTCCCCATATCCCCTCCATTCTCGCCCAAATTACTCAAAAGCCCAACAATCCTCTTACTCCACTTACCAAAAACCTCATCCAAATTACCCTCATCTACATCACCTTCACACACCTCTAAAACCTCAACCCCACCAAGTTTCTTCAACTTCTTCGAAAAATCACGACCCACAGCATTAAATGTTTCACCATAAGACCCACTCCCAACTCCAAAGATTGCAAATTTACACTTGCTAAGCAACAAAGATCCAACCCTGAAATCATCAGCACTCTCAGTTAACCAATCAACAAAAAATCCAGCATTTGAAGGTGGTTTCCCGTCTTCCCACGTAGAAGCTACAATAACTACAAAGCTTTCTTTATGCAAATCCTCAGGCTCATACTCTTTCGGGTCAATAAGATCGAATTCAAACCCGTTAAGGTTTAACAAACTATGAAGACTCTTTGCTAGGGTTTTAGAAGTTCCAGTTTGGGATATAAAGAAGATTTTGCCTCTTGGGGTTTTAGGGATAGGGTTCTGGGAAATGGGGTTTAAGGATTTGAGGCGTTTGGACAGATGCCGGCGTGATTTGTAGAAGAAGAAGACTGTGGTGGCGGAGAGGAGCGTGAGGATGGCGAAGCGCGTGGGGTAAGAAGAAAGTGATAGGGACATGATGGGTATTTTAGGATTTATTGTTACAAGCTTTGATCTTTAGCTACTATAATATTGTTACATGTTCAAGAGAAAGCTTTGAGCTTTGATCTCGGTGCATCAATGGCGGCAAATGGTTTTGAGGGCTGAAAAATGCGCTCTTTTGAGTTTCCCTTTCTTCTTTCTTTCATCATACTATACTAGTGTTACAGAAAATGACAATATGGTCCCTTAGATTTAAGGCAGGTTCAAAATAGTCTCTTGTTAAAATTGTAAAAAATGAAATGTTTTTAATTAATCTTAAATAAACTATAAACTTCTTTTAATCATAAACAAAAAGAAAGTCTCATCAAATCTTAAATAAATGTCAAACAAAAAATTGTTCTAGACACTAAAAAATGCTATCAATTATACTTTAGAAAAGTTATGTTAAACTCTAATCTAAAATAACATAAACAACAATCTAAAAGTAAGATTTTGCAAAATTTTCTTTTCATAACTCGCGACTAGGGGTGTTCACGGATCGGTTTGGAACAGACGTAACACCCCATGTCCCCATCGTTTGTACGAACAAGTTCGCATCGACAAACCTATTATGACTTAGGAGAATAAGGTCATGATCGAGCCTAAAGATCAGGGGTCCAAGAATTTATCACATAATGTATTAAGCTAAGGTTAAAGTATTTAGATTTGGGCAGAAATGAGGAATTGAATCAAGTAATCTACTAGCTTGACTTGTGTGCTTCACCTACTAGCTTGACCTGTGTGTTGCACCTACTAGCTTGACCTGTGTGCTTGACCTATGTGTTTCACCTACTTGCTTAGATGTGCTACTTGCTTAAGAGCCACGTACGTGCTTTGAGAAATATTCTAGAAGTGGGACATAAACGAAGTCCATATTATATATGTATTTAAGTCAAGGAGGGCTGCATAAGAAAACCATGTGAAGAAGGAACCCACTTTGGAAAAATGTTTCAGGAATACTTCAAGGTTAAGCAGCCTAAGGCAGTTGAAGGCCTTTTAAGGTCAAATGTTAGATCTTTTTTTTCATTTTTCACTTTGCTCTTCAAAATTTTCTCTCAACCTCAGCCAAGAACGTCTCTCCTCTGTAACATCTCGCAATTCGAAATAGCTAGGAAGAAGCTAAGAATTGGAAATAGTGATTTTTGGAAAGAATTGAAATCTGGAAATTTGTTTAAGTTGAGTTAAAAGTGAGTTTTTGGTCAACTTCAAACGACCATAACTCCTATCTCAGGATGAGTTAGGTGTACTTCCAGATATGGTTGGAATGATCTTTTCAACGCCGCCGAGTTTGCGCGATTCCAAGTTCATATGAGTAAGTTATGCCTTTTGGAAGTTGGGCAGTTAGATTAAGAAAAGTCTAATCCGGAATTTGGAAGGGTAAACTAGTCTTTTCCTTACTAATTTGCCTATTTCATTTTTAGGAATTAATTAGGGTAAAACAAGACTTTATTCAGTTTAGAAAATTAGAATTTACGATAGGGCTTGGAGAGGAGAAGAAAGAAGAGAAAAGAGGAGAGAAATCAAGAAATCGCCAAGAACGTTTAAGCTTTGCGAGTGGAATTCGTCGGGGGTGATCCCTACAAGGTATGTGAGATCTCATAGTGTTGGGTTAGTTCACCCACACGCCAAACTTGTTTCAATTCAGCAAAATTGGAGTTGTTTGAATGTTAAGAAAGTGAAGTTCTTGAAGAACATTGTTGAATTCTTGTTGGTTGATTGTTGAATGCCTAGTGTTGATTTGATTCGTTTTTCCTGGTTTTTTTTCGAGTTAAATCTATTGGGTATTGAGGGTACTAATGATCCTAAGTGTTTGGGGAAAGAACTATGGAAGTTTAGAGGGTTTAAAGATGAAAAACGAAAGAGAAAAGTCAAAATTTTCAGGGGAAAAGGGTGGGGCATTGCGCCAGCCAGCGCGCCCCAAAAGAGTCTCTAAAGTTTACCCCTTGGGGTGCCACGCCAGCCAGCGCGCCCCAACTTGTCCTTTGAAGTTTGGGGTCTGGCGCCCCACGCCTCTTAGAGCGCCAAGGACGCCAGTTCACCCCATTCTTCCCCC
>NW_006239755.1:0-7902 GCF_000226075.1 Solanum tuberosum
GAAGGACATATTCCTAGTGTTCTAGGAGATCTCATTGGTCTTCGGGTGTTGAATATGTCTCACAATGGATTGAAAGGTCATATACCACCATCACTTGGTCGTTTATCTGTAGTGGAATCATTGGACCTTTCGTTTAACCATCTTTCGGGAGAGATACCACAACAACTTGCTTCTCTTACGTCTCTTGAATTCTTAAATCTCTCCCACAATTATCTCCAAGGATGCATCCCTCAAGGACCTCAATTTCTTACCTTTGAGAACAATTCATATGAAGGTAATGGATTACGTGGATTCCCCGTTTCAAAAGGTTGTGGCAATGATCATGTGTCAGAGACAAATTATACAGTATCTGCGCTAGACGATCAAGAAAGCAATTCTGAATTTCTCAATGATTTTGGAAAGCCGCTCAGATGGGCTATGGCAGTGGAATATGTATTGGATTATCCATAATATACGTCATGATCTCAACTGGAAATATGAAATGGCTTGCAAGAATCATTGAAGAACTGGAACACAAAATTATCATGCGAAGGAGAAAGAAGCAGCAAGGTCAAGGAAATTACAGAGGAAGAAATAATCGCTTCTAGACAAGTTACCAATAAAGAAGGATTTGATTTCAGAACTTCAGGTATTCAAGCTAAGCTCTACACTAATCTTTTTAGTTTATTCTAGCAACTAATATATTAGGTTTTATGCTTTTTGTTATCAACAAATACTTATTAACGCTTGATACGAATTGCTAGTAATCAGTTGGAAGCTGTGATAACAAACGCTAAAAAATTATAGTTGTATGACTCACTTTCTTATTTTTCAGATTTTCAGGTGCCAAGAATAAGAAGATGTTGGAGTAATGGATTTGGTTCTTCCTATGTTGAAGCTTATGATTTTTGGATTTGATTTTTAGTTTTATAAGCTTTTCTTAACTAGGGAAAATGTAATATTATGAAATTTGATGATATACAATAAATGTTGTGTGTATTGAGTGATGTGTATGCATTTCTTGAATCTATAATACTCACCTCAAAGAATCTAAGAGAGCTGAATGAATGGAGGAAGACATTTAGCATACCATAGAAGAGAGAGAACTAACAAAGAAGAATACGTAATAACCTAGGGTGTAACTGGTTAACTCACACCCCAAAGCTAGTTATTATGGTGGGAGAGGCCAAGTTTTACTTTTTGTGATAAGGTTGTCGTGGAAATAGTCTCTTGCAGAGATGTAGAGTGAGGTTGCATACAAATTACAATGCACCCTTGTGGTCCGGCCCTTCCCTACATAGCAGGAGCTTAGCCTTTTATTACACATACAGGCTTACTCAAAGTAAACTGTTTTTTTTCATTTGCATTCATCAATGATATTCCTCGTTGTGCTCATAGCACTTTGACACTTTCCTTTGCCAATTGCAATAATGTTAGTTTGAAACATTTGTGTGTTCTATTTCCAGATACAAGGGGGTATACTAGTTAGTTTGAAACAGCACTGGCAAGACAGAATATTGTAAAATGACCCTAACAACAGGGAAGTTCCGTAGTTCCGTCTAATCTATTCAAGGTAGCTGATAATTCACACGATGAATTTAATAGCTCAACCAACTCTGGAACAAATGGTGCACAAAATGGCTCATTACCATGACTATGGTGTTCTCATGTTACAACAGGTTACCAATATGACTCAATTACAAACAACTGTTACAACACGAAGCTTTGATGATGCAGCAGAAATGGTTATTGTGTCGAACTGCTGCTATGACTCAACATAATGAAGGAGAGATTCAAGAACAGGAAGCACAAAATCAAGAAGATATAGCTGATGTGCCTCAACTACAAATTCATGTTTGTGTTAGCAGTAAATGTAATCAGGTTATCCATCAAATCAAGATGTTGCTCTCTGTTCAATTTCCTAAAGAACAATCCTTCCATCAATGGAAAAATATTCCTTACCAGGTTGAGAGATTCATGCCTAAGATTAATATCAAACGTCTAAGATGAAGCATGCCTAGTCACGAAAATTATTGGATATGGTCCACTACTTTAGAGATAAGAATTGAAAACCAGACATGTATGTATCATACATTAAAAGTGGTCATGACCAACGTGTGATAACAGAACTATTTCGGTCACTTTGACCAAGTCCTTTGCTGAATTAAATGTGTAACTCAAAACAAACTCAAAATTTGACTTGAGAATGACCACATTTTCTCTGATAGCAACCAAATTTGCAAATTTAATGAAAACGCGTTTCCTGTTCTTTTTGGGACCAGGATATGTGTTTAATTACTATTTGCGAAAACAATCATATGAAGATTACTCCCTCTATCTCAATTTATAATGCATAGTCTGGATTTTCAAAAGCCAAATAGTTTAATTTTCACCAAAAATTCAGGCTGAAGTCTGTAAAAAATTTAAAATAAAATTTATATATTTTGTAACTACAGAAAAAGTACTATAAGTTACAATAATTTATTTGTAAACCATCTTCGGAGTAATCGCGTGTGAAGTGAAAGAATTGGAGTTTTTAATATCTAGAAACCATCTTCGGAGGTTGAAATATCTTAATCTATCTCTAATAAAAAAAACTATTAATATCCAGTTTTCATCAAGGGTCATTACCTATTCCGACAAATTACACAAGATACTTCATCATATCAAAAAATAATCTCAGAGAAGAAAATTCTTTTATTTGGAAAATCGATTTGAGAGTCATTGAAATTTAATTTTTATCAAAATATTCGAGCATGAAAAATGTGAAACTATTGGAGGTCTCATAAAATAAATACCCTTTGCAACACGACTTTATTTGGCAGATTGAAAAATCACCTAATTTTTTACACATTTCATTGACAAATTGGCCACTTACCATAAAATTACACTCACTCCTCGAAACCATAAGTCTCAGTTGTTTGTGAATAATCTGTGTTTCAAATTGAGATGACGATAGTTCAAGTAGGGAAAATAAATAACTTATTATTCGAATGTAAAACTACGCAAAAAAAGTGATATTCAAATTTAATTTGAATATATCATTTAAATTGATTGAATGACTTTATACGGAAAAATGACAATAATTGAGTGATTTTTCTATCACAAAATAAAGAACAGAAAAAATGACTTTTTGAATAATTGATGATAATATGAGAAGTCAATACTTGACACCTGCTATATAAATTCTCAGTAGTCAAATTAAATATAATGTAATCTAGAAATTTAATGGCTTAAGACGTAGAGTTGTTGGATATAGTCCATAACTTTAAAGATGAAAATGAGAACCAAACATGTCTGAATTAATATGTAATAACAAAACTATTCTGGCCACTTTGACTAAGTCATTGGATGATGGAGAATTGTTGGCTTTTCAATTTTTAAAAGAGCTTGAAAATAATTCCACACCATCACTATCTAACAAAAATATAACTTGAATTGATTAAGTGACTTTATACGTGAAATGACAATAAGTAAGTAATTTTTATGTAACAAACCAAAGAAAAGTGACTTTCCGAATAGTTGAGTGATTATGTGAAAAATCAACTCTTGACATCTACTACATGAATTAGAGATACTGTAACCTAGAGTTTTATTGATCTAAAACTGAAAATTATTGGATATAATCCACTACTTTAGAAATAAGTATTGAGAACCAGACATATTTGTATCATACGTTAAAAGTGGTCATGAACGATGTCTAATAACAAAACTATTTTGGCCACTCTGACTAAGTCCTTGACTGAAATAACTCAAAATTTGACTTGAGAATGAACATATTTTCTCTGATAGCAACCAAATTTGCAAATTTGAAGGAAACGTGTTTCCTGTTGATCATCAATTTATTTTAATTTTCTTCTTGGGACCAGAGAAATGTATTTAATTATTCTTTGCGGAAACAATCTTATGTAGCTTACTCCCTCTATCTCTAAATTTATAATGCATTGTTTGAATTTTCAAGAGCCATCCTTTAAATTTTTTAAAAATTTATATATTTAAAAACTATATAAAAAATACTATAAGTCATAATAATTGATCCACAAACCATCTTCTAAGTGGTCGCGTTTAAAGTGAAGAATTAGAGTTTTTAATATTCAAAATCCATCCCCGGAGGTTGACATAACTTAATCTATCTCTAATAAAACACTATTAAGAAATTCCTTTTATATATTTGTAAACTCGTTTGAGAGTCATTAAAATTTAATTTTATCAAAATATTCTAGCATGAGAAAGTTTAAACAGTTGAAGATCTCATAAAAATAAAATACCCTTTGCAATATGACTTTATTAGGTAAATTAAAAAATCACCTAATTTTTACACATTTCATTCAAATTGAGATGACGATAGTTCAAGTAGGGAAAATACATAACTTATTATTCAAATATAAAACTCGACAAAAAAAAGTGATATTCACATATATTTTTTACCATTATCTCATAATTTTCTTTATTCATTTTTCAAAAGTTCCACATCATAAGACATCAACATCTAGCAGATCCCCAACAAAATAAAACACCCCTTCTCAACACGGCTAAGACAGATTGAAAAATGACAACATTTTTTAAAAGACAAAAACAAACAACTCAAATTTGTAACAAAGACACTACGAATCATGGTAACGTCTAAGACTGAGAATTGTTGGATATGATCCACTATTATAGAGATGAGAATTGAGAACCAGACATGTCTGTGTCATACATTAAAAGTGATCATGACAGATGTCTGATAACAAAACTATTTTGGCCACTTTTGACCAAGTCCTTGACTGAAACAACTCAAAATTTGATAGCTGCCAAATTTGCAAATTTGATAAAAGCACGTTTCCGGTTGATTTGCAGTTTATTTTTTTTTAATTCTTGGGACTAGAGAAATTTGTTTAATTATTCTTTGCGAAAACAATCTTACGAAGCTTACTCCCTCTATCTCAATTTATAATGTATAGTTTGAATTTTCAAGAGTCAAATCCTTTAATTTTTATCGTAATTTCAGGCATGAAGTCTTTAAATTGTTAAAATAAAATTTGTATATTTAAAAACTACGTAAAAAGTACTATAAGTCATAATAATTAATCTGCAAACCATCTTCTAAGTGGTCACATTTAAAGGGAAAGAATTAGAATTTTTAATATTCACAAACCATCCTCAAAGGTTGAGATATCTTAATCTATCTCTAATAAAACACTATTAATTTGCGGTCCAATTTTCTTCAAGGGTCATTACCTATTCTAACAAATTCCACAAGATACTTCATATCAAAAAATAATCCGAGTGAAGAAATTCCTTTTATATATTTGTAAAATCGATTTGAGTCATTGAAATTTAAATTTATCAAAATATTCAAGCATGAGAACTTTGAAACTCTTGGAGGTCTAATAAAAATAAAATACCCTTTGCAGTACGCCTTTATTAGTTGGATTGAAAAATCACCTAATTTTTACACATTTCATTGACAGATAGGCCACTTACTATAAAACTACGTTCACTCCTCGAAACTCATAAGTCTCAGTTGTTTGTGAATAATTTGTGTTTCAAATTGAAACGACGATAGTTCAAGTAGGGAAAATAAATAACTTATTATTCGAATGTAAAACTCGAAAAAAAAATGATATTCTATGTCTACTATATTAGACGTTTTTGCCATTATGATTAGTGTATATTAAAGTGATGATGAAAAAGCTACCCTTCGTGTGGGCCCAACCTCACTCTTTGGACAATTTGCTTGCCACTTCTTTCCTCAAAACATATATTATCATTTCTTTCCTTTATATTTTTCAACTTACCATGATTTATTTATCTAAACATTGTTTAGTTATATGCATTATTTATTACATTAACGTATGGACATTATATTAAAAATATTTTTAGCGATATTTAATTAGCGGTAATAGCTTGATTGTCGCTAAACATGTACTTTTAATGACAATTAGCTCTTTTTGTAAGTGTCCCTAAAGCCTATAGCAAAATTGAATCTACTGACAATTAACTAATGTCGGTAAATGCTTTAGAACTCTTTGTTAATGTTTATATTTATTGCCGCTAAAAATTATTTTTGTTATATTAGGAAGAAATTAAATTTTTGTTTGGTTATTATCATTTATAACGTAAGATTTATATTGATACTTAATATACTTACTAGATTTATTAGCAAATTTTTTTAAACGTAACTTACAACATTAAATTAAATCCATATTTATTAGTATAATCTTACATTTGAATTGTGAATTTGACTTTTTAGTTTTATAAGACAAATTACATTAATTACATAATTAAACATTCGTATTTAGTTCGAGTTATTTTAAGGTTGTTCAGTAGTTCAGGAATGAAACTAATAATTCGCGTCGAATTTACGAGTGTCTTTAATACTTTTCTCTAAAAAAATTGTATGATATAGTCTGAAATTAAATTAATATATACAAGTATTCAAACTCCTATAGAGTGCAACATAAAATTTTAATTAGAAAAAATAATATTGGATTTAATAGTATGAAAAAATAAAATTGGATTTAATAGATATAAAATGAAATATTATATTGGGAAAATGCATAAGTATCCCCAACCTATGCCCGAAATCCCAGAGACATACTTATACTATAGTAAGGTCCTATTACCCCCCCCCCCCCGAAACTTATTTTATAAATAATTTTCTATCCCTTTTCGGCCTACATGGCACTATCAGCCAGATAGCTTGAAAAAATTGTCAACACGTGCCAGGCCCTGAAGATAGTGCCACGTAGGCCGAAAAGGGGTAAAAAATTATTTATAAAATAAGTTTGTAGGGGGGGTGGGGTTAATAGGACCTCAGTATAGTATAAGTGTCTCTGAAATTTCGGACATAGGTTGGAGGGGGGAGGGTACTTATGCATTTTCCCTATTATATTACGAACAACAGTAGTAGTCGAAACATAAATAAATATGCCTATTAAAAAATAATAATTGACATGACTATTTTACTGTTCTATCCATATTAACTACGTAATGTTTAATATTAAATCTTGAAAAATGAGTTGGAGAATAAATAATTAATGCTAACGTTAGTAATGAAAAATAATAATTTTCTTTTCTTGATATATTAAAAGTGACAAATAAAAATAAAAATCTATTTTTAAAATAATAAAAGTGTTAAAAATGAACAAGGAGAATGTATCATAATTGAAATTGTTAGGCCGTGCGCAGCACGGGCGTTCTTCATCTAGTTCAAATATAGTTTTGACCATATATTATCTCTTAATTTTCTTTGCTCTTTCATTTATTTGGCTATTCATTTTTGAAAAGTTCCACATCATCAGACATCAATATCTAGCAGGTCCAATAAAAATATAACACCCTTCTCAACACGGCTTAGACAGATTGAAAAATGACAACATTTTCTCAAAGACAAAAACAAAACAACCCAAATTTGCAACAAAGACATAACGAATCATCGTAACGTCTAAGACTGAGAATTGTTGGATATGGTCCACTACTTTAGAGATGAGAATTGAGAACCAGACATGTTTGTATCATACACTAAGAGTGGTCATAATCAATTTGTGAAACCAAAACTATTTTGGCCACTTTGATTAAGTCCTTGGCTGAATTAGACCTCTAAGACAACAATCCAAAATATGACTTGAGAATGACAACATTTTTTTCTCCGATAGCAGCCAAATTAGAAAATTTGGAAAAAACGTGTTTCCTGTTGGTCTTTAATTAGTATAAGCAAAACATTCTCTTCGCTTCAGTTTTTCACTCTTTTCTACCTCTTTACAGTTACTTTTGCTTCTACTGAGGAAGCAACTGCCCTCTTGAAATGGAAAGCAACTTTCAAGAACCAGAATTATTCTTTATTGGCTTCATGGACACCAAGTTTTAATGCATGCACGGACTGGTATGGAGTTATATGCTTTAATGGGAGGGTAAACACGTTGAATATTACAAATTCTA
>NW_006239755.1:8000-11410 GCF_000226075.1 Solanum tuberosum
TTTTTGTTTCTTTATGAAAATCAACTTTCGGGCTCTATTCCTAAGGAAATAGGTTACCTAAGGTCTCTTACTAAGCTATCTTTAGGTAGGAACTTTCTTAGTGGTTCTATTCCTGCTTCATTGAGGAATTTGAACAACTTGTCCTTTTTGTTTCTTTATGAAAATCAACTTTCGGGCTCTATTCCTAAGGAAATAGGTTACCTAAGGTCTCTTACTAAGCTATCTTTGGGTATGAACTTTCTTACTGGTTCTATTCCTACTTCATTGGGGAATTTGAGCAACTAGTCTTTTTTGCTTCTTTATAATAATCAGCTTTCTGGCTCTATTCCTCAAGAAATAGGTTGCTTGAGGTCTCTTAGTTTCCTATATTTGAGTAATAACTCTCTTAATGGCTCTATTCCTTCTTCATTGGGGAATTTGAACAACTTGTCCTTTTTGTTTCTTTATGAAAATCAACTTTCGGGCTCTATTCCTAAGGAAATAGGTTACCTAAGGTCTCTTACTAAGCTATCTTTCTGAAGAAATAGGTTACTTGAGTTCTCTTACTTATCTATATTTGGGTAATAGCTCTCTTAATGGAGGGGAAATTCCTTCATCAGTGTGCAATCTGACATCACTGGAAGTGTTGTTTATGTCGAGAAACAACTTGACAGGAAAAGTTCCACAATGTTTGGGTAATATCATTCGCCTCAAGGTTATGACGATGTCACATAATAATCTCAGTGGAGAGATCCCTTCATCTATTTCCAATTTAACATCACTACAAATTCTAGATTTGGGCAGAAACAATCTAGAGGGAGCAATTCCACAATGTTTTGGCAATATTAGTAGCCTCCAGGTTTTTGATTTGCACAACAACAAACTTACAGGGACTCTTCCAACAAATTTTAGCATTGGGAGTTCACTTATAAGTCTCAACTTGCATGGCAATAAACTAGAGGGAAAAATACCTCGATCTTTGGCCAATTGCAAAAAGTTGCAAGTTCTTGATCTAGGAGAAAATCATCTGAATGACACATGCCTCATGTTGTTGGGAACATTGACAGAGCTGAGAGTTTTAAGATTGACATCGAATAAATTGCATGGATCCATAAGATCTTTAGGGACTGAAATCATGTTTCCTAATCTTCGAATCATAGATCTCTCTTACAATGCCTTCTCGAAAGACTTACCAATGAGTCTGTTTCAAAATTTGAAAGGCATGAGAACAATTGATCAAACCATGGACAAACCAAGTTATAAAGGAGATGGATATTACCAAGACTCGGTAGTTGTTGTATCAAAGGGATTGAAGCTTGAAGTTGTGAGAATTTTGTCTTTGTACACAGTTATAGATCTTTCAAACAACAAATTTGAAGGACATATTCCTGGTATTCTGGGAGATCTCATTGCGATTCGGGTACTGAATTTATCTCATAATGGATTGCAAGGTCCTATACCACCATCACTTGGAAGCTTATCTGTAGTGGAATCACTGGACCTTTCGTTTAACCATCTTTCGGGAGAGATACCACAACAACTTGCTTCTCTTACGTCTCTTGAATTCTTAAATCTCTCTCACAATTATCTCCAAGGATGCATCCCTCAAGGACCTCAATTTCGTACCTTTGAGGGCAATTCATATGAAGGTAATGTGGATTACGTGGATTCCCCATTTCAAAAGGTTGTGGCAATGATCCTGTGTCGGAGACAAATTATACAGTATCTGCGCTAGCTGATCAAGAAAGGAATTCTGAATTTCTCAATGATTTTTGGAAAGCTGTTCTGATGGGCCATGGCAGTGGACTATGTATTGGATTATCCATAATATATTTCATGGTCTCAACTGGAACTATGAAATGGCTTGCAAGAATCATTGAAGAACTGGAACACAAAATTATCATGCAAAGGAGAAAGAAGCGGCAAAGTCAAAGGAACTACAGAAGAAGAGATAATCATTTCTAGACAAGTTACCAATAAAGAAGGATTCGATTTCAGAACTTCAGGTATTCAAGCTAAGATCTACACTATCTTTATTAGTTTATTCTAACTACTAATATATTAGTTTACACGTTTTTTGTTAATAACAACAACTAATTAATGCTCAATATGAAGCATATTCGTGTTTCTTTCAACTTCAAGAAGCTAAAGATTTGAAAAGCTTGGCAGTTGTTATAACAGTGGCTACTAAATTCAATCAGTGATCAACTCTCAAGTATTTGACTCACTATCTTATTTTTTCAGATGCCAAGAATAAGAAGATGTTGGCGTAATGGATTTGATTTTAGTTTCTTTTTAGTTTAATAAGTAAGCTTCTTCTTAACTTGGAAAATGTCATATTATGAATTTTTGATGATATATAAAGTTTATTTAAGTTTCTAATGTTATTCAATAAATGTTGTGTGTATTGAATGAAATGTATACATTTCTCTGATCCCTAACTTACAATTCAAAGAATCTAGGAGGGACTTAGTCATGAATAAATTTTTTGAACAAGCTGAAGAATGTGTTATCTTGTCCCTATTTAGCTCGAGAAAGAAGTGAAGTCAGAGTGTTGGGTGTCCCTGGATTGCTCACTGCTGCCTCAACGTGTGCTGAGGTTTTGCAGCAGTCTAAAGAGAGAGCGTTGAGAAGAGCTAAATTAGAGGAAGATATTTATCGTGTGATAGAGGAAAGAGCATTAACAAGGAAGAATAACGAGTTCGTGACAAGTGATTACATTTACTGGCCAAGGGAATTGCTTTAATGGATATGAGAACACAAACAATTTGGATTTGATGATCACAACAGAGCTGTGTTTCAAATCTCTTTTGGAATAAGTTTGTAACATTTTTTTTTTTTTGATAACCGAGAAATCCATCTGTGATCCACCCTTTGGGCCTATCACAACCTTCTAAACTCGGTGGATAATGAGTCCGCCCCTATACCCTTCTCTACTTAAATACCAGGCTTCGCTTTGTAACATTTACTGCACATTTTGTTTATTTTGTATGTATTTATTTCTTTATAATCGAATAATTATGTTGTTCCTTTATTGTTAGAGCATTGTCCTAAAACTGCTAATTGGCAACCTAATAATAAGTTGTGCTTCAGCCCCTGCTTTTATAAAGTTATACAGATATAGATTTGAAAATGTTAATCTTTTGCTTAATTATCTACGAAAAAGGGTCACTTTTGCTCTTTTACTCCGAGAAATAGTTTAAATGTATCATCCGTTTAAGTTTTCAGTCGTAACTAACCATGGGGCAATACATTTGATTGCCTCTAACCCTAATCGAAAAGGACATGTGGAGGGTCAGCAACACAAATAAATAATCCCGAATTGTATTATAACTAGTAAAATTATCCACGCTTCGCGCAGGAATTGAATATCATGGAATTTATAAAATAATACTTAAAATCTATCCGTCATTAAAACTAAAACACTATAT
>NW_006239755.1:11802-11974 GCF_000226075.1 Solanum tuberosum
CCTCAAAAATTCAATTAATATGGAATGGAGGGAGTATCATTTATCTTTAATAACATAAACATAATTAATGATTGTAAAAATACATATCAGGATCTGTAACATAAGCAATGGTGTCAGTGAGTCACTCAACAGGAGCAAAGTACACAAATATTTAATTGTGAAGAAGAAGAAG
>NW_006239755.1:12547-19641 GCF_000226075.1 Solanum tuberosum
CAGTGAGCCACTCAACATGAGTAAAGTACACAAATATTTATATTTAATTAAAAAGAAGAAGAAGAGGTTCCGAATTTTCGTTGTTTTAAAATGAGAGAGAATCCCTCTATTTATAGATAACAAATGGTAGTGTGAACAAATGTATATTGTGCCTTATCAGAAAGGTTATAACTATTTAGAAAAGTTGCAACCCTTCGGAAAGGTCACAACCTTTCATAAAAGTCGCAATTTTTCATAAAAGCCACAACTTTTCATTAAAATCGCAACTTTTCCTTAAAGTCGCAACTGTTTATAAAAGTCACAACTTTTCATGAAAGGGGAAGGATAATTTTGAAAATAAATAAATTAAAAGGAAATTTTGGTTTGTGGTGGCGCCACGTAGGCGGGCCTAAGGTTCTCTTTTATATATATACTAGGTAATTCGCACGGGTATAAATAATATTTCTAAGCTTTTAAACAACCTTTCCAATAATCGACTATTATAAGAAGAAAAAAAAAAGTAAATTTTAGTAGGTTTTAAGAACATTTCAACAAAAATTAAATGATTTGACATTATCACATATCTCAAAAATTGTAAATATATAATGAATGATTAAAAATATCTTCATATCTAATCATTTTTATCTTTATAAAATTTATCATAAGATATGTGACGATATAATTGTCTTGTTAAAATTGAGTGATGTTTTTATGTAGCGATTAAACATCATTTTTTCTATTTTTTTGTACAAGAAAAATATAGAATCTAATAATTTTATGGTTAGAATAACTCCTTCTGAAAAAAATTAGGTGAAAGTTTTTGATAATCAATATTAGTTATAAATAAGTTAAGACCGTTAAAAATGTACACCACAACAACATAAATAATTTTTTTTTAGAGACAATCTACTTCTCTGAGGTCAAACGTTCACCATTTTTCGTTATTATTACTTTGTTAGTCTAACAAAATATATAGAAGGAGACAAATAAATTTGAAACAACAGCAAAATAATATTGTTGACCCTTTTTATAAATTCATTCTTTATTAAACTACAGCTCTGAAGGCTCTTCTAAATGCTTCATCAATGCAACTTTACGACTTTTTCAGAAATATATATGTATAATTGTTGCATTATGAAAGTACAAGTAGATCAAAATGTTGGATTCTAGACTCATGTTAAAGAAATATTCTCGAACATGAAAAAATTAAAAATGAGTCTAACCTAGATAACTCAAACGCTCAGCAATGACTTGGGACATGAAGGACAATAAATCTATGTTAATAGACATATCTTTTGTAGCTTAAGATATTACTTTTATTTAGAGTAGGTTTTGTTTCATATCCTTCAAATTAAGCTTGCCGAAAATAGTCATAACTCACACAAAAAATATTTAGAAAATCCAAATGAGAAGGAAAAAAGAAAAACATTAAAAGGACGAAAGGTTTGTCCAAGTGAGATCATATACATACCAAACAAAAAATAATCAATACAATTTTAAGGAGTCAACAAAACAACGAGAAAAAAAACATACATTAAATGGAGTAAACTATGATATATCCAATGATGATAACAAATCATTCTAACCAGAAAATTTCACATGTTTTGAAATAGCATACCTCAAAAAATTAATCAACTTTCAATCCTTAAAGTACTCATAATATCCACTGATAAAATTTAGTAAAAATAGATAACAACATAAAAACCAAATAATATGGGCAGGCTAAGTTATTAACTCTCGGAGAATTTTCTAAAGAACACAAAATCTCGTCCTTGTATGTGAAGGGATGACGTTGATGAAGAAATTAGAGATTTGTAAGGGCTTTTTTTATTGTACTCTTCAACAATTCCAGTAGAGAAAACTTGCTTGAATACTAACAACAATGTTTAAAGCATGTGCTCAAAAATAACAATAAATAATATAAGCATAAATTAATGAATGCACAATGTCCCCTTAAGGAAATTATTCCTCTCTAGTACCCAAGGTTTAAAGGAATACATCCTCTCAGGATAGAACAATTCTATTCACCAGTGTATTGATACAAAAACAATGGTGTCGGTGAGTCATTCAACAAGAGCAAAATACACAAATATTTAATTTTCCAAA
Source organism: Solanum tuberosum (assembly GCF_000226075.1). Classification (NCBI taxonomy): domain Eukaryota; kingdom Viridiplantae; phylum Streptophyta; class Magnoliopsida; order Solanales; family Solanaceae; genus Solanum; species Solanum tuberosum. The sequence goes on from NW_006239755.1 coordinate 14,633, forward strand.
AGTAGAAGAAGTTCAAAATTTTCGTTATTTTAAAATGAGAGGAAATTCCTCTATTTATAGACAATAAAGGGTAGTGTGAACAAATGTTTATTGTGTCTTATCAGAAAGGTCACAATTCTTTGAAAAAGTTACAACCCTTCGAAAAGGACACAACCTTTCATAAAAGTCATAACTTTTCATAAAAGTCACAACTCTTCATGAAAGCCGCAACTCTTCATGAAAGCCGCAACTCTTCATAAAAGTTGCAACTCTTCATAAAAGTTACAACTCTTCATAAAAGTCACAACAATTAAAAGGAAATCCTTGTTTGTGGTAGTGCCACGTAGGCGGGTCTAGGATTCTCTTTTATATATATATATATATATATATATATGATATGATAGGTGATTACTTCCCATCTGCCTAACCACCAGTGGCATAGTTGCCCAATACCTATGTTGGTGGGAGGTAACAGGTACTCGATGAAATAATCGAGGTTTGTATAGGTTGCTTCTGGATTCCACCATTATTAAACAAAATGCACACACACTAGCACATGAAAGTAAAAAAATTCATGACAAGGGATGAAAGAACGTCATGCCAAGATTGACTTTATCAAATGACAAATACATTGTTTGTAGCTTTTGGACAACCATTTATCACTCAAAGAAGACCAACAAGTGATGCATCACAGCATTCTTGGAGCAAAATTATGTACATAAAACTTACAGTAATCATGCTTTATGTATGGTGAAACTCCATAAGAACTAGTCCAAGATATTGACATCAAGGATTTCTAAGTGCAGCCAATCTCTTCTCCAGTTCATCGATCCCCGAACTGCCAGTACGAAAGCACAACAACGAATTGTACATGAGCGAGTTAATGAGATCAAAGAGCATGAAAATAACACTTCATACTAATACGATATGATTATTTACAGGAAAGAAAAATAGAAAACCGAAGCGCAACATACTTCATCTGTCAGCAAGCAATGCACTCAAGATGTCTAGTAATTTTGCTGGAGGATACAGTAGTACTTGAGTCAAAATTAATTCATCATTTACCATTATTGCCTAGTTGTAATAGCTCCTATTATGTATTCCGTTTTTAGTCTCTTAACTCTCCTTTTCAATTTTTTAAAGTAGCTCAGACAAAGTTGGCCTACAATTGTTGTGGTTTTAATTGTTTCACCAAATTGGTAAGTTTGAACTGCCAAGAGCTTGTTAAAGATTACACTCGATTTGTTGAGCTCGGTTGAGATTAAACTGATAGCACAGATCAACAGCTCCAACACCAAGATAGTCGAGTGAAGACTAGCACGGCTTTAACTAGGCTAGCAATTTCTAGCAAAGGAAGCATGTTAGTGAAACCTAGCTCTGTAGGTTTTTTTTTCTTACTTTTTTTGAATATCTGAGAAATATGTTGTTTCTAGCTTCAAACTCGATGGATATTTGAGCCTCTTCCCACTGTCCTTCTCCATTAAAATACCAAACTTAATTCATCAATAGAATTCAAACCCATGTTGTGTGCGTACCACACATTCATCTTCGTTACACTATCTTTATGGTTTAACTTCATTCCATTTTCAATGAAAATACATATGCAATATATAGTGCAAAACTTCGTCACCATTTGAATCTGAGATCCTGGGGTCCTAAATGGACTCTACTGAACCTCTAAACAATAAAAAAGGTCAGGGACATATTTGGACCTTTTTTTTCGGGGGTATATTTGAGATAGAAGATAACATTGGTGGCTTTTATGATATGATAAATTAGTGAACGACATATATAAGACAAATCACAAATGTTAGCGGCAACTTTTACCATTTTCCGTGAAAAGAATCCAGAATAATACATTCTATTAAAAAGACAATGATCCTAAACTTAGTGCGAGTTTTTATGAAGACTTGCATCACTATAGCAATCAATACGTAATGGATATTTTCAATTAAATCAACTACTAAGATAGAATAAAGTAAATACACATTGCTTAGTGCACGTCCACTAACTATTTTCAGTCATTAAAAAATGGGGATTTTAAAAGCATACCTGATTTGTCAAATCTTCAGTTTCCTCTTCTGCTTCGTCATCATCTATAGCATCATCTATGGCATCTGACATCATTTCAGTCTACATATACCAACACCATATTATTGAGTCTTACCGTCATATCCAATTGAGCTGATTGCCTCTGGAAATCTTGCATCACCTTCGCTTGCTTTGCAGGGTCCATTTGCTGCATTGAGTCAACTGATAATTATTAAAATTTAGAAGGAATGATGGTGACTTCACATACAACACAAATGTCATGTTTTAATGAGTAGTATGAAAATAAACCAAATAATCGAGAAACACGAAAGGATCAAACTGCTAGTCCCAATATAACCCACATCTTTAATTTATCCACAAGGAGCTAAGAGGGTTCAAGAGAACGAGAAGTATCGTCCCACCAACCAGTGAAGAGTGCAGGAACCCTCTTATCATGACATCTATAAAGATATGGCACTTGAGCCTAACTCAACCCCAAAAGCTAGCTCATGAGGGGGAGGATTGCTCAAGTTCATATAAGGAGACCACCAGTCCATTCCCGAACCAATGTGGGACTTTTACCCACTCTAACACCCCACTTCATGCCCAGATCTGACTGGAGCGTGGACCGGGATCCTAAACGGGATGGACCTGGCGCTGATACCATGTAAAGATATGGCATCTGAGCCTAACTCAACCCCAAAAGCTAGCTCATGAGAGGAGGATTGTCCAAGTCCATATAAGGAGATTACCAGTCCATTCCCAATTAATGTGGGACTTTTAACCACTCTAACAAGATCCATCTCCATGTATATGAAGATGAACACAACAACAACATGCCTAGTGTAATCCCACAAATAGTGTCTTGGGAGGGTGGGGTGTACGCAAACCTTACCCCTACCTTTGTGGATAGAGAGGTTGTTTCTAATACACCATCGGCTCAAGAAAGATGATTTTTCATAACAGTGCAAGCGTAAAAAACAGGGGCGGACCTACATGGTCCTACATGGGTGCTCGAGCACCCATTAATCTCTTATCGAATTATATATATTTACATAGAAAGAAAGAAGAATTGTATATATTTTATTAGAGAGCACCCATAGGAACAATGACTTAATTGGCGTGGTGGTTTATTGTGGGTGCTCAAGGTCTTTCATTCTTTTTATTTCTTTGCCAAAGGTTCGATTCCCTCCAAAGACATTATTTTTAGTTTAACTATAAGCTCTTCTCTTACTTAATTATTTTAATTGGACTTCATTTTTATTTTTTTTCTCCCATGCAGATTGTTGCTTTTTCTCTTTCGCTAGTGGCCTTTTCTAACTTTTTTTATCATTTTTTTTATCCAAGATAATTTTTATTGTAATTTTTCTTCTTTAATTTTTTTATTATCATGCTTAAATATGATTGTCCTTTTTCATAACAAGTGTTAAACTTGTGCACTTATATTTGTGATTGATAGCTAAGCAATAACGGAATATACTTGAGGGGTGTCGACCGACAATTCTTTGTCGGAAGATTATACGTGTAGTTAGGTAAAAACAATTAAAAAAAAATATATATATAGACACTCCTTAGCTTCTACACAATTTTACTTCTTTATATTTTGACACTACTTAGTCGAAATTTTCGATCCGCCACTATAGCTAAGGGAGCATCCACAACCTTGAAATCTTGGATCCGCCACTGGTAAAAAAGTTACGATGAAAATATTAAAGACAGAGAAGTATTGACAACAAATAGTAAATATTTGTATTGTGATATTTTTCTTATTTCTATAATTGATTTTTTTTTTTTTGTATCATAATTATTTTTTAAAATAAATTTACATATATATTTCATAATTGCGCGGCCAAAAGTCCCTAGTTCACAATATTTGGAGAGAACACTTTACGAATTATGACATGAATTATCATCAATAATAATAGGAACCTAATGTAAAGATATTTATTTGCTAAATTATCAAAATGGATTTGGCTTCTTTTTTTTTTCCAGAAGTTTTGCTTGAAAAAAGTTCCACATCATCAAACATCAATATACTAATCGAATATATCACTTAAATTAGTTGAATGACTTTATACGTGAAAATAACAATAATTAAGTGACTTTTCTGATATAAAACAACGAACAACAAAATGACTTTTTAAATAGTTGAGTGATAATATGAGAAGTTAATTCTTGACATTTACTATTAAAGATAATGTAGTCCAAAAATATATTGGTTTTAAGATGCAGAATTGCTGGATATAATTCACTACTTTAAAGATGAAAATTGAGAACCAGACATGTGTGTATCAATGTGTTAATAACAAAACTATTTTGGCCAATTTGACTAAGTCCTTGGCTAACGGAGAATTGTTGGCTTTTCATTTTTTAAAAGAGCTTGAAAATAATTCCACACCATCATTATCTAACGAAAATATAACTTGAATTGCTTAAGTGACTTTATACGTGAAATGACAATAATTAAGTAATTTTTTTATTACAAAACAAAGAAAAGTGACTTTCTGAATAGTTGAATGATTATGTGAAAAATCAGCTCTTGATATCTATTACATGAATTAGAGATAATATTGCCTAGAGTTTTATTGATCTAAAACTGAAAATTATTGGATATAATCCACTACTTTAGAGATAGAATTGAGAACCAGACATGTTTGTAGCATACATTAAAAGTGGTCATGAGCGATGTCTCATAACAAAACTATTTTTGCCACTTTGACTAAGTCCTTGATTGAAACAACTCAAAATTTGATTTAAGAATGACTATATTTTCTCTAATAGCAGCCAAATTTGCAAATTTGAAGAAAACGTGTTTCCTATGGATCTTCAATTTATGTTGTTTTTCTTCTTGGGACTAGAGAAATGTGTTTAATTATATTCTTTGCGAAAACAAGTTTATGAAGCTTACTCCCTCTATCTCAATTTATAATGCATAGTTTGAATTTTCAAGAGTCAAATCCTTTAATTTTTATCGTAAATTCAGGCATGAAGTCTTTAAA
>NW_006239755.1:19793-28151 GCF_000226075.1 Solanum tuberosum
TTTATATATTTGTAAAATTGGTTTGAGAGTCATTGAAATTTAATTTAAAATATTCGAGCATGAGAAATTTTAATCTCTTGGAGATCTCATAAAAATAAAATACCCTTTGCAATACGACTTTATTAGGAAGATTGAAAAATCACCTAATTTTTACACACTTCATTGACAGATAGGCCACTTACTATAAAATTACGTTCACAGCTCGAAAACCATAAGTCTTAGTTGTTTGTTAATAATTTGTGTTTTAAATTGAGACGACGATAATTCAAGTAGGGAAAATAAGTAACTTATTATTCGAATGTAAAATTCGCAAAAAAAAAAGTGATATTCAAATATATTTTTGACTATTATCTCTTAAATTTCTTTGCTCTTCATTTTTCGAAAGTTCCACATATCAGACATGAATATCTAGTAGGTTCCATAAAAATAAAACACCCTTCTCAACATTGCTAAGATACATTGAAAAATGAAAACATTTTCTCAAAGACAAAAACAAAACAACCGAAATTTGCAACAAAGACATAAGTGTAGTGGTGGCAAATGGGCAGGTTGGATCAAATTTGGGCGGGTTGAAAATGGGTAATAATTCAACCCGTCCATATTTTATATGGGTAAAAATGGATTGGGTAACAAATGGGTTGGGTAAAATACTAGTTTACCCATATTTAACCCATATTTTCATGAGTAAATAGTACTCTACTTAAAAATACAACATGGAGAAAATATTTTAGTCTTTTTTTAGATGAAATATGTTGAAAATGCTTCATTTAGTTTTATTGTATCATAAAAGTAAAAAAAAAAACTTAATTTTTTTTTTCGGGGTTGGGGAGGGGGGGGATATCGAGGGTAAGGGTGAAAAACTAAAAATTTGAAGTTGAATTTTTTAAAAAAAAACAAACTTGAATTTTGTAGATGAGACTAGTCCTATCAGCTATTTTTGGTAGTATGGCCCTTCATAAGCATATATGTATTTTGATTAATTACTTTGAGCCTTCAGAAGCTGAGCACACCTAATCTTTGCCATAATGCACCAGCTATTACACTAGAAGGGATGTCTGTATAATTTTGTTCAACTTGAGCGTACAAGAAATTCTTTCTTATCTGTTGTTTCTTGTGTTCCCTACTTTTTGTTTTTGTAAGTGGTGGTGGGAGGGGAGGGGAGGCGCGCCAGGTCAGTCATGGTTGATTCTTTGTTCTGAGTTTTCTCTGATTCTGCCATGAGTCATTTTAAGATCTGAATATGGGTACCAATCCATATTTTACCCATGTAAAAAGTCACTTACCCAACCCATTAAATATGAGTGGGTTACCAAAATATGAGCTCATTTTGCCAGCACTAGACTTAACGAATATCGTAACGTCTAAGATTGATAATTGTTGGATATGATCCACTACTATAGAGATGAGAATTGAGAACCATAATAGTCATATTTACTTGGGGGGAAATGGGTGTAAATGTGTAACACATGGATAAAATTAATAAAAAGACCAAAAAAAAAAGAGTCCAAATTTAACTTAAAGAATGGTAATATTAATTCTAATAAAATACAAACAGGAAAAGTGTGAATTAAAAAGAGAAAAAGGGCAGCCGAATTCACAATATTTTGAAACACTTTACGAATTATGACATGAATTATCATTAATAGGAACCTAGTGTTAAGATATTTATTTGCTAAATTATTAAAATTAGATTTGGCTTTTCTTTTTTTCTAAAAAGTTTTGCTTGAAAAAAGTTCCACATGGTTAGACTCCAATATTAATTGAATATATCATTTAAATTGATTGAATGACTTTATACGAAAAAATGACAATAATTGAGTGACTTTTCTGTCACAAAACAAATAACAGAAAAAATGACTTTTTAAATAGTTGATGATAATATGAAAAGTCAATACTTGACATATGCTATATAAAATCTCATTAGTCAAATTAAAGATAATGTAGTCTAGAAATTTATTGGCTTGACGTAGAATCGTTGGCTATAGTCCATTACCTTAAAGATGAAAATGAGAACCAGACATGTCTGTATTAATATGTAATAAAAAACTATTATGGCCAATTTGACTAAGTCATTGGCTGATGGAGAATTGTTGGCTTTTCATTTTTTAAAAGAGCTTGAAAATAATTCCACACCATCATTATCTAACGAAAATATAATTTGAATTGATTAAGTGACTTTATACGTGAAATGACAATAATTAAGTCATTTTTATGTAACAAAACAAAGAAAAGTGACTTTTCGAATAGTTGAGTGATTACGTGAAAAATCAACTCTTGATATCTACTACATGAATTAGAGATAATGTAGCCAAGAGTTTTATTGATCTAAAACTAAAAATTATTGGATGTGATCCACTACTTTAGAGTTAAGAATTGATAATCAGACATGTTTGTATCATACATTCTAAGTGATCATAACCGATGTCTCATAACAAAACTATTTTGGCCACTTTGACCAAGTCCTTGGCTGACGGAGAATTGTTGGCTTTTCATTTTTTTAAAAGACCTTGAAAATAATTCCACACCATCATTATCTACCAAAAATATAACTTGAATTGATTAAGTGACTTTATACGTGAAATGACAATAATTAAGTAATTCTTATGTAACAAAACAAAGAAATGACAACAATTAAATAATTTTTTAAAACAAAGAAAAGTGACTTTCTGAATAGTTGAAAGAGTATGTGAAAAATCAACTCTTGACATCTAATACATAAATTAGTGATAATGTAGCCAAAAGTTTTATTGATCTAAAACTGAAAATTATTGGAGATGATCCACTACTTTAGAGATAAGAATTGATAACCAGACATGTTTATATCATACGTTAAAAGTGGTCATGTCATGACCAATGTCTAATAACAAAACTATTTTGGCCACTTTGACTAAGTTCTTGACAGAAACAACTCAAAATTTGACTTGAGAATGACTATATTTTCTCTGATAGCAACCAAATTTGCAAAATTGTACAGAAAACGCATTTCCTGTTGATCTTTAATTTATTTTGTTTTTCTTCTTGGGACTAGAAAAATGTGTTCAATTATTTTTCTTGAAAACAATCTTATGAAGCTTACCCCTCTACCTAAATTTATAATGCATAGTTTGAATTCTCAAGAGCCAAATCCTTTAATTTTTATCGTAAATTCAGGCATGAAGTCTTTAAAATTTTAAAATAAAATTTATATATTTAAAAACTATGTAAAAATTACTATAAGTAATAATAATTGATCCACAAACCAGTGGTCGCGTTTAAAGTGAAAGAATTAGAGTTTTTAATATTCACAAACCATCCTCGAAGGTTGAAATATCTTGATTAATCTCTAATAAAACACAATTAATTCCTAAAGAAATAGGTTACCTAAGGTGTCTTACTTACCAACATTTGGGTGAGAACTCTCTTAATGGCTATATTCCTTCTTCATTGGGGAATTTGAGCAACTTGTTTGGTATGTATCTTAATAATAATCAGCTTTGTGGCTCTATTCATGAAGAAATAGGTTACTTGAGTTCTCTTACTTATCTATATTTGGGTAATAGCTTTCCTAATGGATCTATTCCTGCTTCATTTGGCAATTTGAGAAATCTGCAAACTCTGGTTCTCAATGATAACAATCTCATTGGGGAAATTCCTTCATTTGTGTGCAATTTGACATCACTGGAAGTGTTGCATATGCCGAGAAACAATTTGAAGGGAAATATTCCGCAATGTTTGGGTAATATCAGCGGCCTCCAGGTTTTGATGATGTCACATAATAATCTCAGTGGTGAGATCCCTTCATCTATTTCCAATTTAACATCACTACAAATTCTAGATTTGGGCAGAAACAATCTGGAGGGAGAGGGAGCAATTCCACAATGTTTTGGCAATATTAGTAGCCTCCAGGTTTTTGATATGCAGAATAACAAACTTTCTGGGAGCCTTCCAACAAATTTTAGCATTGGAAGTTCACTTAGAAGTCTCAACTTGCATGGCAATGAACTAGAGGGGAAAATCCCCCAATCTTTAGCCAGTTGCAAAGAGTTGCAAGTTCTTGATTTAGGAGATAATCAGCTCAATGACACATTTCCCATGTGGTTGGGAACTTTGCTAGAGCTGAGAGTTTTAAGGTTGACATTGAATAAATTGCATGGACCTATAAGATCTTTATGGGCTGAAATCATGTTTCCTGATATTCGAATCATATATCTCTCTAGCAATGCCTTTTCGAAAGACTTACCAACGAGTCTGTTTCAACATTTGAAAGGCATGACCACTATTGATCAAACAATGAAGGCACCAAGTTCTAAAGGAAATCAAGTATACTACCAAGACTCGGTAGTTGTTGTAACAAAGGGATTGAAGCTTGAAGTTGTGAAAATTTTGTCTTTGTACACAGTTATTGATCTTTCAAACAATAAATTTGAAGGACATATTCCTAGTGTTCTAGGAGATCTCATTGCTCTTCAGGTATTGAATATGTCTCATAATGGTTTGAAAGGTCATATACCACCAGAACTTGGAAGTTTGTCTTTAGTGGAATCATTGGACCTTTCATTTAACCATATTTTGGGAGAGATACCACAACAACTTGCTTCTCTTACATATCTTGAATTCTTAAATCTCTCACACAAGTATCTCCAAGGATGCATCCCTCAAGGGCCTCAATTTCTTACCTTTGAGAGCAATTCATATGAAGGTAATGATGGATTACGTGGATTCCCCGTTTCAAAAGGTTGTGGCAATGATCCTGTGTCAGAGACAAATTATACAGAGTCTGCGCTAGACGATCAAGTTCTGAATTTTTTAATGATTTTTGGAAAGCAGCTCTGATGGGCTATGGCAGTGGGCTGTGTATTGGATTATCCATAATGTATTTCTTGATCTCAACTGGAAATCTAAGATGGCTTGCAAGAATCATTGAAGAACTGGAACACAAAATTATCATGCGAAGGAGAAAGAAGCAGCGAGGTCAAAAGAATTACAGAAGAAGAAATAATCGCTTCTAGACAAGTTACCAATAAAGAAGGATTTTTTCAGGTATTCAAGCTAAGTTTTACACTAATCTTTTTTAGTTTATTCTAACAACTAATATATTAGGTTTTATGCTTTTTTGTTATAAACAAAATACTTATTAACGCTTGATACGAATTGCTAGTAATCAGTTGGAAACTGTGATAACAGAGGCAAAAAATTTATAGTTGTGTGACTCACTTTCTTATTTTTTAAGCTATTTCAGATGCCAAGAATAAGAAGACATTGGCGTAATGGATTTGGTTCTTCCTATGTTGCAGCTTATGATGTTGGATTTGATTTTTAGTTTTATAAGCTTTTCTTCAGTTGGGAAAATGTAATATTATGAATTTTGATGATATACAATAAATGTTGTGTGTATTTAATGATGTGTATGCATTTCTCGGATCAATAATACTCACCTCAAAGAATCTTAGAGAGCTGAATGAATGGAGGAAGATATTTAGCGCACGATAGAAGAGAGAGAATATCTCACACCCCAAAGCTAGTTATTATGGTGGGAGAGACCAAGTTTTAATTTTTTGTGATAAGGTTAATGTGGAAACAGTGAGGTAGCATACAATACACCCTTGTGGTCCGGCCCTTCGCTTAGCCTTTTATTATACAAACAGGCTTACTCAAAGTAAACTGTTTTTTTCATTTGCATTCATCAATGATATTCCTTGTGCTCGTAGCACTTTGAAACTTTCATTTGCCAATTGCAATAATGTTATTTTGAAACATTTGTCTGTTCTATTTACAGATACAGGGGGGTATACTAGATAGATCAAAGTTGGATAATCTATATGAAGCAGCACTGGCAAGACAGAATCTTGTAAAATGACCCTAAAAAACAGGGAAGTTTCATATAATCTATTCGAGGTAGCTGATAATTAACAGGATGCACTTAATAGTTCAACCAACTCTGGAACAAATGCTGCACAAAATGGCTCATTACCATGACTATGGTGTACTCATGCAACAACAGGTTGCCAATATGACTCAATCACAACAACCGTTACAACACGAAGACCTTGATGATGCAGACAGCAAATGGCTATGTGCCTCTGCAACATCAAACTGCTTCTATGACTCAACATAATGAAGGAGAGATTCAAGAACAGGAAGCACAAAATTAAGAAAATATAGCTAATGTGCCTCAACTACAACTACAAATTCATGTTTGTGTTAGCAGTAAATGTAATCAGGTTATCCATCAAATCAAGATGTTGCTCTCTGTTCCATTTCCTAAAGAGCAATTCTTCCATCAATGGAAAAATATTCCTTACCAGGTTGAGAGATTCATGCCTAAGATTAATATCAAATGTCTTGAAAATGATTGGATATGGTCCACTACTTTAGAGATAAGAATAGAAAACCAAACATGTCTGTATCATACATTAAAAGTGGTCATGACCAATGTGTGATAACAGAACTATTATGGTCACTTTGACTAAGTCCTTTGCTGAATTAAATGTGTAACTCAAAACAAACTCAAAATTTTACTTGAGAATGGCCACATTTTCTCTAATAGCAATCAAATTTGCAAATTTGAAGAAAACGCATTTACATTCCCTATTCTTTTTGGGACCACAGATATGTGTTTAATTACTATTTGCGAAAACAATCATATGAAGATTACTCCCTCTATCTCAATTTATAATGCATAGTCTGGATTTTCAAGAGCCAAATAGTTTAATTTTCACCAAAAATTCAGGCATGAAGTCTTTAAAAAATTTAAAATAAAATTCATATATTTTGAAACTACAGAAAAAGTATTATAAGTCACAATAATTTATCCGCAAACCATCTTCGGAGTGATCGCGTTTGAAGTGAAAGAATTGGAGTTTTTAATATCCAGAAACCATCCTCGGAGGTTGAGATATCTTAATCTATCTCTAATAAAAAAACTATTAATATCTAGTTTTCTTGAAGGTCATTACCTATTCCGACAAATTCCACAAGATACTTCTTGAAGGTCATTTACCTATTCCGACAAATTCCACAAGATACTTCATCATATCAAAAAATAATCTCATTTATGAAATTCTTTTATTTGGAAAATCGATTTGAGAGTCATTGAAATTTAATTTATCAAAATATTCGAGCATGAAAAATTTGGAACTCTTGGAGGTCTCATAAAAATAAAATACCCTTTGCAACACGACTTTATTTGGCATATTCAAAAATCACCTAATTTTTACACATTTAATTAACAGGCCACCACTTACTATAAAATTACATTAACTCCTCGAAACCCATAAGTCTCAGTTGTTTGTGAATAATTTGTGTTTCAAATTGAGACGACAATAGTTCAAGTAGGGAAAATAAATAACTTATTATTCGAAAGCACAACACGCAAAAAAAGTGACATTCAAATTAAATTTTGACCATTATCTCTTAATTTTCTTTGCTCTTCATTAATTTGGCTATTCATTTTTCAAAAGCTCCACATCATCAGACATCAATATCTAGCAGGTCCCATAAAAATAAAACACCCTTCTCAACACGGCAAAGAAAGATTGAAAAATGACAACATTTACTCAAAGACAAAAACAAAACATGTGAGAGAAGACATTACGAATCATCGTAACGTCTAAGACTGAGAATTGTTGGATATGGTCCATTACGTAGAGATGAGAATTAAGAACCAGACATGTCTGTATCATACACTAAGGGTGGTCACAAATCAATTTGTGATAACAAAACTATTTTGGCCACTTTGATTAAGTCCTTGGCTGAATTAGACCTCTAACACAGAACAATCCAAAATTTGACTTGAGAATGACAACATTTTTTCCCTGATAGCAGTCAAATTAGCAAATTTGGAGAAAACGTGTGTCCAGTTGATTTTTTATTAGTATAAGTTACGTACAATATCAAATCCTATGAATCTGAAACAATAAACTCAAACTATGATGATGGTTTCTAGCAAAATATTCTCTTCACTTCAGTTTTTCACACTTTTCTACCTCTTTACAGTTGCATTTGCTTCCACTGAGGAAGCAATTGCCCTCTTGAAATGGAAAGCAACTTTCAAGAACCAGAATAATTCCTTATTGGCTTCATGGACGCCAAGTTCTAACGCATGCGAGGACTGGTATGGAGTTGTATGCTTTAATGGTAGGGTAAACACGTTAGCTATTACAAAGTCCAGTGTCATTGGTACACTCTATGCTTTTCCGTTTTCATCTGTCCCTTTTCTTGAGCATCTTAATCTTAGCAAGAACAATTTCTCTGGCACCATTCCACCTGAGATTGGTAATCTCACTAATCTTGTCTATCTTGACTTGAACACCAATCAGATTTCAGGAACAATCCCACCACAAATCGGATCACTAGCCAAGCTTCAGATCCTCCGTATAT
>NW_006239755.1:28625-45931 GCF_000226075.1 Solanum tuberosum
AGGTCTCTTAGTATCCTACATTTGAGTAATAACTCTCTTAATGGCACTATTCCTTCTTCATTGGGGAATTTGAGCAATTTGTTTGGTTTGTATCTTTATAATAATCAGCTTTCTGGCTCTATTCCTGCAGAAATAGGTTACTTGAGTTCTCTTACTTATCTATATTTGGGTAATAGCTCTCTTAATGGATCTATTCCTGCTTCATTTGGCAATTTGAGAAATCTGAAAACTATGATTCTCAATGATAACAATCTCATTGGGGAAATTCCTTCATTTGTGTGCAATTTGACATCACTGGAAGTGTTGTGTATGCCGAGAACCAATTTGAAGGGAAAAGTTCCGCAATGTTTGGGTAATATAAGTGGCCTCCAGGTTCTAGTGATGTCACATAATAATCTCAGTGGAAAGATGCCTCCATCTATTTCCAATTTAACGTCACTACAAATTCTAGATTTGGGCAGAAACAATCTGGAGGGAGCAATTCCACAATGTTTTGGCAATATTAGTAGCCTCCAGGCGTTTGATATGCAGAATAACAAACTTTCTGGGACTCTTCCAACAAATTTTAGCATTGGATGTTCACTTATAAGTCTCAACTTGCATGACAATGAACTAGAGGGGGAAATCCCTCGGTCTTTGGCCAATTGCAAAAAGCTGCAAGTTCTTGATCTAGGAGATAATCATCTCTATGACACATTCCCCATGTGGTTGGGAACTTTACCAGAGCTGAGAGTTCTAAGATTGACATCGAATAAACTGCATGGACCTATAAGATTTTCAGGGGCTGAAATCATGTTTCCTGATCTTCGAATCATAGATCTCTCTAGCAATGCCTTTTCGAAAGACTTACCAAAGAGTCTGTTTCAACAATTGAAAGGCATGAGGACTGTTGATCAAACAATGAAGACACCAAGTTATCTAGGAGGTAGATATAACTACCAAGACTTGGTAGTTGTTGTAACGAAGGGATTGAAGCTTGAAGTTGTGAAAATTTTGTCTTTGTACACAGTTATCGATCTTTCAAACAACAAATTTGAAGGACATATACCTAGTGTTCTAGGAGATCTTATTGCGATTCGGGTACTTAATTTATCTCATAATGGGTTGCAAGGCTATATATCACCATCACTTGGAAGTTTATCTGTACTGGAATCATTGGACCTTTCATTTAACCGCCTTTCGGGAGAGATACCACAACAACTTGCTTCTCTTACGTCTCTTGAATTCTTAAATCTCTCCCACAATTATCTCCAAGGATGCATCCCTCAAGGACCCCAATTTCATACCTTTGAGAACAGTTCATTTGATGGTAATGATGGATTACGTGGATTCCCCATTTCAAAAGGTTGTGGCAATGATCCTGTGTCGGAGACAAACTATACAGCTGCGCTAGAAGATCAAGAAAGAAATTCTGAATTTTTCAATGATTTTTGGAAAGCAGCTCTGATGGGCTATGGCAGTGGGCTATGTATTGGCTTATCCATAATATATTTCTTGATCTCAACTGGAAATCTAAGATGGCTTGCAAGAATCATTGAAGAACTGGAACACAAAATTATCATGCGAAGGAGAAAGAAGCAGCGAGGTCAAAAGAATTACAGAAGAAGAAATAATCGCTTCTAGACAAGTTACCAGTAAAGAAGAATTTGATTTCAGAACTTCAGGTATTCATGCTAAGCTTTACACTAATGTTTTTTAGTTTATTCTAACAACTAATATATTAGGTTTTATGCTTTTTTTATATAAACAAAATACTTATTAACGCTTGGTACGAATTGCTAGTAATCAGTTGGAAACTGTGAGAACAGAGGCTAAAAATTTATAGTTGTGTGGCTCACTTTCTTATATTTTTAGATGCCAAGAATAAGAAGACATTGGCGTAATGGATTTGGTTCTTCCTATGTTGCAACTTATGATGTTGGATTTGATTTTTAGTTTTATAAGCTTTCCATAACTCGGGAAAATGTAATATTATGAGTTTTGATGATATACAATAAATGTTGTGTGTATTGAATGATGTGTTTGCATTTCTCGGATCAATATAACTCACCTTAAAGAATCTAAGAGAGCTGAAGAATTAATGGAGGAAGATATTTAACGTGTGTAGAAGAAAGAGAACTAACAAGGAAGAATACGTAACGATCTTGGGCTTAACTGGTTAACTCACACCCAAAGCTAGTTATTGAGGTGAGAGAGGCCATGTTTTATTTTTTGATAAGGAGAGCCTTGACGTAACTGGTAAGGTTGTAGTGGATAAGGTAACTTTTCCTGTTAATGAATTTAATGATCATAACAGAGATGTGTTTAAAATTTCTGTTGAATTAGTTTGCAACTAGTAAAATTACCCGCGCTTCGCGCGGAAATTTAATATCATAGAATTTATAAAATAATACTTAAAACCTATCAGTCATTAAAACTAAAACACAATATTATTTTCAATACAAGATTACGTAGTAACAAACATTAATAATGTAAAGGAAAATGAAAATTATTGCATCTTATCATTTATTCTTAATAACATAAGCATAAATTAATGACTATAAAAATACATACCAGGATCTGTAACATAAGCAATGGTGTCAGTGAGCCACGTAACACACAAATATTTAATTGTAAAGAAGAAGGAGAAGGAGAAGAAGTAGTAGTTCGCAACTCTTCATTAAAGTTGCAACTTTTCATAAAAGTGACAACTTTTCATAAAAGTCGCAACTCTTCATTGAAGTCGCAACTCTTCATAAAAGTCACAACTATTCATAAAAGTCACAACTGTTCATAAAAGTCGCAACTATTCATTAAAGTCACAACATTTCATAAAAGTCACAACTTTTCATGAAAAGGGAAGGCTAGTTTTGGAAATAAATAAATTAAAGGGGAATTCTGATTTGTGGTGGCGCCACGTAGGCGGGCATAAGGTTCTCTTTTATATATATACTAGTAAATGGGCCCGCGCTTTGCGCATTTAGAATATTCTTCTTTAAAATTTATTAGAATAGAACTTTTCTTGTATTTTGATGTTATAGTATTTTTATATAAATCTGTTTTTAAGAGTATAGAGGTTATTCAATTGTAGTTTACCATTTGTTTTATTAAAAGAAAAGACAAAATTACAAATCATAACACTATTTTCTCTTAGTTTACATAATTTCATTTTACAGATTCATTAATTTGCTTTTGAAATTTTACAATGGTTAGTTTATTTTTATTATTTATATGCATGGTTACATAGTGTCTTTAATTAGAGAGTCAAATAAATATTTTTCTCAATTTTCTTCTTTGCAAATTTCGTTAGTATAACACTATCAATTACTTTCAAAATGTTAAATATTTTTTTAATATATATATATAACTAATGTGTTTATCAAGAGCAAAGGTTCCATAATCATTTGATATACCAATAAGTAATATGTAGTCATTATGTGTTTTAAAATTAAAATGCAATTTTCCAAAATCCAAATTTCATATGTATTATAGTTATGATAGTGTTTTAGAATTGAAGTTGTGCACAAACAAAACATTAAGGGTCCAAGTAAGGGATAATGGGAAAAAAGTTCAAAAAAGTACTTTGGTGTGAGATAATAGTCATCATTGTGTATCATATAATTGTATAACAATAACTTTACAAAAACATAAACAACAAAGTTTAAAACATGTACTCAAAAACAACAATTAATATCATAAGCATAAATTAATGACGGTAAAAAAACCAGGATCTGTAACAATAAAATGAAACAAAACGAAAAAATCGAGCCCACTAAATGCACAGTGTCTCCTTAAGAATATCATTCCCCTCTAGTACCCGAGGTTTAAAGAAATAGATCCTCTCAGGATGAAACGTTTTTATTTACCAATGTAATGATACCAAAACAATAGTGTTAGTGAACCACTAAACAGGATCAAAGTACATAAATATTTAATTGTACAGAAGAAGAAGAAGAAGAAGTAGTAGTTCAGAATCAAATATTTAACTGTGCAGAAGAAGAAGAAGAAGTAGTTTAGAATTTTCATTGTTTTAAAATGAGAGGAAACTCCTCTATCTATAGACAACAAATGGTAGTGTGAACAAATGCTTAATGTGTCTTACCAGAAAGGTCATAACTCTTTGAAAAAGTCACAACTCTTCGAAAATGTCACAACCTTTCATAAATGTTACTCCCTCCGTCCCTATTTACTTGTCCATATTTCCTTTTTTAGTTGTCCCTATTTAGTTGTCCATTTTGACAAATCAAGAAAGGACAACAAATTTTTTCCTATTATACCCTTATTTACACTTCTTGAAAATTGTAAAAGTGTATGTTGTTTCCCTCCAATTTATTTCACTTGAATTCAAATAAGTGGTTGTAATTTTGAAGTGAAAAGTTGTCATAAGGGTAAAATTGTAACTTCACTGTGCTAATCATTGTTGCCTTAATCTGTGTGCCATTTCTAAAGTGGACAACTAAAAAGGGACGGAGGGAGTACTAGCTTCTGGTAAAAGTACAATGGACTAAAAGTTCAGTCCTCCAAAAATAGACGGCCACGAAATGCTATGTCCCATTCCTTTTTCGAATTAAGTTACATGCATCGTTATCTTAAAAGATGTTTTATATTATTATTTATTATTAAATTTAAACCGTAATAATAATTTTTTTTTTATAATAAAAGTCACAACTTTTCGTGAAAGGCTTCGGAAGTGTCACACCCTTTCATAAAAGTCGCAACTCTTCACAAAACTCACAACTTTTCATAAAAGTCACAACTTTTAAAAAAAAGTCACAACTTTTCATGAAAGAGGAAAGCTAATTTTGGAAATAAATAAATTAAAAGAGAATCCTTGTTTGTGGTGGTGCCACGTAGGCGGGCCTTGAGTTCTCTTTTATATATATATATTATATATTATATATGATATATGATATATGATATTTGGAGGTCTTAAATTGTACAAATGCACATATGCTCGTGAAAGAGCATGACTATTCTTAGGCATTGTCGAATGTTGAAGGGAATTGCTTGTAACCCCCTAAACAATATACCCTATATTGGTGGGGGTTAGAAGGTATAGTGAAATAATCGAGGTTCGCATAGGTTGCTCTGCAAACCACCATTATTAAACAAAATGCACACACACTAGCACATGTGAGTAAAAAATTTAATGACAAGAGATGAAAGAAACTCACGCCAAGATTGACTTTATCAAACAACAAATACATTGTTTGTAGCTTTTGGACAACCATTTATCACTCAAAGAAGATCACGGATTGATGCATTACATCATTCTTGGAACAAAATTATGTACATAAAACTTACAGGAATCATGTTTTGTGTGTGGTGAAACTCCACAAGGACTAGTCCAAGATACCGAGATCAAGGATTTCTAAGTGCAGCCAATCTCTTCTCCAGTTCATCAATCCCCGAACTGCCAGCATGAAAGCACAACAACAAAATGTATATGAGCGAGTTAATGAGATCAAAGAGCATGGAAAAAGCACTTCATACTAATATGATACGATTATTTACAGGAAGAAAAGAAAAATAGAAAACCGAAACCGCAACATACTTTATCTGTTAACAAGCAGTGCACTCAAGATGTCTAGTAATTTTGCTCAAGGATACAATAGTACTTGAGTCAAAAATTAGTTCATCATTTACCATTATTGCCTAGTTGTAAATTGTAATAGCTCCTATTATGTATTCCGTTTTAGTCTCTTAATTCTCCTTTTCAATTTTTCAAAGTAGCTCAGACAAAGTTGGCCTACAATTTTTGTGGTTTTAATTGTTTCACCAAATTGGTAAGTTTGAACTGCCGAGAGCTTGTTAAAGATTACACTCGATTTGTTGAGCTTGGTGAGATTAAACTGATAGCTCAGATCAACTGCTCCAACACCAAGATAGTCGAGTGAAGACTAGCACCGCTTTTAACCTGGCTCGCAATTTCTGGCGAAGGACGCATGTTAGTGAAACCAAGCCCGATAGGTTCGTTTGTTTCGAATAACTGAGAAATATGTTGTTTCTAGCGTCAAAACTTGGTGGATATTTGAGCCTCTTCCTACTATCCTTCTCCATTAAAATACCAAACTTAATTCACCAACAGAATTTGAACCCATGTTGTGTGCCTACCACACATTCTTCTTCGTTACACTACCTTTATTGTTAAACCAAAGCCCTATTAGCCATAAAAAAAAAATTGTAACTGTGGTATCCGTGTCATATTGCATGCACCTCGACTAATTCCACGAGATCCATGTCACCTCCCACCACTAACATGTATCATGTCACTCTGTCCACCGAAGCTAGAACAGATGGGAAGAGATCACCTAGTGTTTTTGTCTCTGTTGGGATTTGAACTTGAGACTTCAAGGTATTCAACCCACATCATTGACCAGTAGGCCACAACCTTGGGTGCACTTACTTATTTATTTATTTATTTATTAGTGGCTCCATATGTTTATCTCGCGAACAAGCATGTGAGTGAAGGAAAAGGGAAATAAAGTAAGAAAAAAACCATATCAGAAGAAAGTGAAGACGAACCTGCTTGATTCCTCAGTCCTTTTTCCAGCAATTTTGCCCTTGGGTGCCGCTGACAACTGTCCAAATTAAAACACGGGATCTTCAATTTAACACGGTAATTGTCGGAACCCAACTCCTTTCCTTCTTGTAAGTGAGAATACTGCTAGTTCCAATCTGAACCAATAATGAAAAACTAACCTGTGAGGCAACATCAATTCCAATTTCATCAAGGACCTGCAAAAATAAGACTGAGTTAATGTGCAAGAATCCGATAAGTAGGCGGGACCATGTGTATACAATATTTTTCTTTGGTAACGGTGAATGTGTATAGAAATTTAGTATATACATATTTTAATGCACTTCAATAATTATTTGATTTCAAGAAAGAATAATCCACATTCAATCGTCATTCCATTTTCAATGAAAATACATATGCAATATAAGGTGCAAAACTTCATCACCATTTGAATCTGAGATCCAGGGGTCCTAAATACACTCTACTGAACCTCTAAACAATTAAAAAGGTCCAAAATATACCCGACGCAGCTTCCACCTTTAGAGTGAGGGACATATTTGGACCTTTTTTATTTTCAGGAGTATATTTGAGATAAAATATAACGTTGGAGGCTTTTATGAGCTGATAGATTAGCGAACAACATATATAAGACAAATCACAAATGTTAGGGGCACTTTTTGCCATTTTCCGTAAAAAAAAATCCAGAATAATACACTCTATAAAGAAGACAACGATCATGAAGACACCCATAATGACATCGCGACTATCGTTTATTTACTAGGTGACCGATGTCTTTGATGCTTTGGTTTTCACAGGAAAGGATAAGGGTTCCCAAACTTAGTGCGAGTTTTTATGAAGACTTGCATCACTAGAGCAATCAATACGTAATGGATATTTTCAATTAAATCAACTACTAAGATAGCATAAAGTAAATACACATTGCTTGGTGCACATCCACTAACTATTTTCAGTCATTACAAAATGGGGATTTTAAAAGCATACCTGATTTGTCAAATCTTCAGTTTCCTCTTCTGCTTCGTCATCATCTATAGCATCATCTATGGCATCTGACATCATTTCAGTCTACATATACGAACACCATACTATTGAGTTGACTTCTAATAATCTGAGTGGACATGAAGGAGCTATGCTTTTATTTTTAGAATCAGTAGATAATGTGCAATCAGTCTTACCGTCATATCCAATTGAGCTGATTGCCTCTGGAAATCTTGCATCACCTTCGCTTGCTTTGCAGGGTCCATTTGCTGCATTGAGTCAACTGATAATTATTAAAATTTAGAAGGAATGATGGAGACTTCACATACAACACAAATGCCGTGTTTTAATGAGTAATATGAAAATAAACCAAATAATGGAGGCAAGAAGAAAAGGAACAAAGAAAAGAGGAGTCGAGAAATACGGAAGGATCAAACTGCTAGTCCCAATATAACCCACATCTTTAATTTATCCACAAGGAGCTAAGAGGGTTCAAGAGAACGAGAAGTAGCATCCCACCAACCAGTGAAGAGTGCAGGAACCCTCTCATCATGAGATCCATCTCCATGTATATGAAGATGAACACAACAACAACATACCTAGTGTAATCCCACAAATGGTGTTTGGGGAGGGTGGGGTGTACGCAAACCTTATCCCTACCTTTGTGGGTAGAGAGGTTGTTTCTGATACACCATCGGCTCAAGAAAGATGATTTTTTAGAGAAGTGCAAGAGTAAAAAAGTTACGATGAAAATATTAAAAAGACAGAGAAGTACTGACATCAAATAGTAAAGAAAACCAAAGAACAAGAAAGGACAATAGTAATAAAATAAAATTGGAGAATAAGATAATGCTAGCACAATAGTGATAATACTGGCAAGGGAGTAGATAGGTGCTCCAGGCTTGACCCACGCTCGACCATTGGAAAGGGAGAGATCGCTCGACTACATACTAACCATCTACCCTAATCTTTGACCTCCATGTCTAGGGCCATGTCCTCGTTAGCTCAAATGTGTCTTGTCGTGTCTAATCACCTCTCCCCAATTCTTCCTCAGCCTACCTCTCCTTAGACCTATCATTGTCAACCTCTCGCACCTCCTCACTGGGGCGTCTGTGCTTCTCTTCACAAGCCTAAACCATCTCAGACTCACTTCCCGCATCGTATCCTCCATGGAGGCCACCCCACCTTGTCCCGTATATCTTCATTTCAAACCTTGTCCCTCCTAGTATGCCTAAACATTCATTTATGCTACCTTCACCATTTGAATGTGAGAGTTCTTGATTGGACAACACTCAACCCCGTACAACAAGGTTGGGCTAACAGCCGCTCTATAGAACCTACCTTTAAGTCACAGTGACACATTTTTATCCCATAGGACGCTAGATCCGAGCTTCCATTTCATCCACCATGCTCCAATACGATGTGAGACCACCTCGTCAAGTCTCCCCATTTCCTTGAATTATAGCCACGTGTGTATGAAGATGAGTTAATATTTCATTCTTTTTTTAAGAACAAAAACAATAGAGATTTTTTTTTATGTTTCATTCTCTCATACAACAACAACAACAACAAACCCAGTGCAGTCCCAAAAGTGGGTGTGGGAAGGATAGAGTGTATGCAGATCTCTCAAACAAACAAATGGAAATATTAAATTAGATATCATGATCTTTTGCCATCAAACCTTATTCATAGCAGTCATAGCCTTAGTGGCTCCTTTCATGCCTGCAGCAACCGAAGATTGGGCAGATATTGCCTGCAATGGGCATTAAACTTTTCAGATGCATCCGTAAAAGAGGAATGAGTAACTGAAATAAGTAAGCATGTAACATGGACTTGGAGGAGTACCTGTGTGTGAGTCGCTATACCTCTCATTTGAGCCCGACTACCTTGCAAGTTGGCTATTTGCTGTCTAAGCCTGATTAACTGACGTGCTAGAACTTTTGTTGCTGTCTGAAAATGCAGAGAGAAAAGCAGATGACACATGAGTTCCAAATGATATAGTACCATCTGAGTATTCAGCTGTTACTTAAGCAGCAACATGATAAATTACAACTGCTAATTAAGTCTCCAGGGATGATGCTCGAGACCCACCTCATTTCCAGTTTTAGCAGTCCTTTTTATTTCAGCAACAAGTTTTTTTTCCTGTTCCATGAAAGAAAGAAATAAAAATATCTCTTATTGATGTGATATCATGTGAAGAACCATAAGTAAAGGAAGTGTGATATATATGAAAAGTTATACTAGCTCTAAAATCGCAAAAAAAGTGTATCTCATGAACACACACTATGCACTTTGAAGAACAGTCATTAGAAACAAGATCTGGACGTACCTCTGATTGTAAAGCAGAAATTTCCTTCTCAATACCTACATCACAATATTAAAACTAAAATAAATTACTCAACAGTTACTTACAAGAAGCACTTGAACACCAAAAAGAAAATTGTGGATATCAGTGTGATGATCTTCCTAACTTGCCCTCTATATTAACAGAGATTGTGTGCATCTTCTGATGGGAAAGAAATTACAACTTATTAATGAATTATTACCATTTGAAATCCCCATTCTCAGAACGTGGTTTAACCTACATTACCTACAATTGAACATCATCTCATCCAGTTCCCTAACATGTTAAAGCTAACATAAAGTTGCCCAAGTAGAATGGATGCCATATGTATATTCATTTGAAAGAAATGGGTAATGAAAGAAATTTGTCCATAGTTACAAAAAATGTGTAAGCCAATCCAGGCAGTGGACAATTTAGTTCCCCCCATCCCCAAAGATACTTTGCACAAGAATCTAGCAATTCACTATTGAAGATTTTACTGTATACCCCAATCTCTAGTAGACACAATAATGAATTTCCTAAATGCAAACGGTAATCCAGCCTAAACAAAGATCAAGAACATCTTTTACATCCTTGTGCAAGTATAAAGGCCTTGGTTGAACGTAATAACACTGTTGTGGCACCCAAGGGTGTGGCCTAGTGGTCAATGAAGTGGGTTGAGAACCATGAGGTCCCAGATTCACTTCCCAGAGGAGGCAAACAACTAGGTGATTTCTTTCTTATCTATCCAAGCCTTGGTGGATGAGTTACCCATTACATGTGCTAGTGCTGTGTAGAATTAATCAAGGTATGTGCAATGCAAAGAAACTATGTTTATCCAAAAGAAAATATTTAGCACGGTTGTCATTTATGATACAAGTAGCTACTGCGGAAGACACTTAAAAACAAAGATTCAAAAAGACCTACGCTTGTTTGGAAGACCTTCCAAAGGCTTTCGTGTGTGTGGATGTTGAGATCAGTAAACTTGTTAAATCCTCTGCCAGCGAGTTACTCTATTTACTCCCTAAGCCTGTAGAGTCACTGTTTATCTCACTTGTATACCTCAGGTTTACAATAACATTGCTTTCTTTTCTGATTGGAATTAATAATACTTTCTATCAACTATCCAAACCAATATTGGTATAGCTCATAAAGCCCCCAAAATATCATCTAGTACCAATGACCTAACAATTTAATATCATATCAACTGTGTCTCAATCCAAACTATGCAGGATACAATATAAGTTCTTTGTATTTAGAGTATTCACATCATAGTTTTGACTATTTTTACATTGGTCATGCATCAACCAACTGCAAGCCTCCTCTATTATAACTCCCCTTTGAATTTTCTATAACATATATATACAGTGGCAGATGTAGCTTATTAGCAACAGGTTAACCCGAACCAACTATTTGGATACAGAACATGGATATATGTGTGTGTGTCTCTGTGTGTGTGAAACCACTAAAATTTTAACAATATTTCATCCATTTCAATTTGTTTGTCTTACTTTTCTTTTAAGTCCGTTTCAAAAAGAAATGTCTCATTTATTTTTTGGCAACTCTTTAATTCTAATTTTTCACGTGACATGTTTACAACAACAATAAGATTCAAAAGTGTTTTTTGCTTTCTTAAACTCTGTGTCCAATCAAAACCCGACAAACAAATTGAAACGGAGGGAGTATTATATACATATACATATAGTTCAATTTCGAGACAATGGATGTCCTATGATCTCAATGTATCTTGTACCAGGGGAAAGGAGGATCAAAAGTGTAAAATAGTTTTACCTCTGGTAGCATGAGTCAGTTCTCTTCTACTCTCCCGAAGCGCCTCTGTCATAAAAAAAAACAATAAAAATCATATCTTTAGCTCAATATTATGAATGATCAAACACCAAGAATCATAAAAACTCAAATTTTGTTAAGAGTTTCCAACAATCAATCAACTAACTCTCAATCCCAAATCAGTCCCACAAACCTTTACCCCTACCTCAAGACAATCCTAAATTAGTATACATATGTATTCTACGGCAGCAATTACGTAAACAAACAAAAACATCGACTTGTGATGAAATTTAGAAGTTAAAAATCGAACCTTTGGCATTGGGTTTCTTGGAAAAGATGTTCATATTGATTGAACCAACAACAGATTAAGATAATGGGAAATTGGGACTCTGCGTCAGAGCTAATAATTGGGAGAGAAGAATGGAATTTGTACCTTTTGATATTTTTAACTCAAGCAGAGGAGAGGAGACTTCTTCTTCTCTTTTTCTCCAAAACCCCAAAAGTTTTGGTTATTACATTAGTAAGCCACAAAGTTCAAAGGTTACTTAAAAATATATTTATCTTGTATTATTTGATCACTTACTGAATTAATAAAAAAAAAAATCATTTTACGCCTACAATTGATATGACCTTTGAATGTCCATACTCCTCCCCTTTTACTAACTGACTTTTCTAAATGTCCATACTACCCTTACATTATCAACATTTATCTTTTCTTTATATTTATTTTTAATCTATATAACAATTTTTTTATTAAAAATAATTAATTTCATCCAGAAAAGAAAAAATATTGAGTGAGAGTATAATTTAATGTCGTTCTATAATAAATTCAATTAACAGAATAAAAAATAATATTATTAATTTTAACGGAATTTATTATTATGTGATAACTATATAAATATATTTTGATGCAAATAATGAAAAATAATTAATAAAATAAGGATATATTTCATAGCAATTTCCTAAAAGATATCTATTTATATTGTAAAAGAATTAAATTCTAATTTTAAAAATATTTTATTAATGACAATCAAGATTTATTTATCTAAATAGAAAATAGAGAATCAAAGATATAACTAACTACATAAAATGCGTCCTTTTAACTTGGCTTCAATTGTCATCTACGCCTTTCAACTTTGAGTGTGCATAATTAAACACTTAAATTATTTATATATATAATTGAACAAGTAAAACACACATTTTACATGAGATACACTCGAAATGATTTGTATAATGTAATGTAGGACACATATTATGGTATGTATAGAACGTGTGTGCCTATGTGATTTTATACAAGTTTAACTGTCTACTTGTTCAAACCCATAAATTGGAAGGTATAAATGTCAGTCGAGATCAAGTTAAAGAGCACGTTAATATATTATGTCTAAGAGATAAGTAAAAATAAGTTATAGAAAATGTATATATTAATAATTGGGAGAGAAGAATGGAATTTGTACCTTTTGATATTTTTAACTCAAGCAGAGGAGAGGAGACTTCTTTTTTTCTTCCAAAGGCCCAAAAGTTTTGGTTATTATATTAGTATGCCACAAAGTTCAAATGTTACACTTCTCTCCCCTTACTGTCTCATTTTGCTAGTTGATTAGAATTATACAATTATTAATATATACATTTTCTATAACTTATATATGTACTCTCTTGAGTTTTTGGCTAAAATCATCCTTCAACTAAGACTCAAATCTAATGTACATTCTCTCATTACCTAAGTGAACAAAAAACATCCTTATACTATTCAAAAAATTATAAAAATCATTCTTCAGCCTATTTTTTGTCAAGAAACTGACTGAATCAATATTTTAATTTGATCACATCTTAGCCATGACGAGAAGATCAAAGTTACCCCAAAAAATAAGGATATGAATAGAAAACTAATCTTTCATTTTCAGAATTTAAATTTTGTGTGTTGTTAGTTTATATTTTTCTTGCATCATCAAGTCAATTCACTTGCAACAATGCATAAGTCTTGAATAATTTATTTATACAGTATGCTCCGATCATCAGAAAGATTATGCAAAAAATTCATTTTAAAAATATCATGTCCAGCTATTTAGAGATTTTCTTTAATAAATCAGTACATAAGTACGTTATATACAATATAATTCAGATTTTATGCAATGTACATGAATGCTGAAAATTTAGTAAAATTAAGTGGGTATTTCATTATGAAAATAAATAAAAAATTACTTTATTTGAAATTGAAGTTGTGTTTGACCAGTTTTTCTACAAAGAATATTTAGAATTTGGATATGTTTTGTCAGAACATGAGTTAAACATACATTATTTCTAAAAATTAGAAAAATCACCTAATTTGACCAACTTAACCGTGTGTATATATATTCATTCGAGTTGACACGTTTTATTGTTGTTGTCGTGAGTTTCTTAGAAAAAAAATAGACATTGGATGAATCTTGCAACTTTTGGATAGTGCAGTGATTTTTTTGTTCACTTATATAACACAAGGATGTACTTTAGATTTAAGTCATAGTTCAGAGATGGTTTTAGCCAAAAACTCTACTATGTCCATCACATATTAGATGGGCATTTTACTAAAATATTTGTCTCATATTACTTTGATCACTTATTAAATTAATAAATTAATTTTTTCTCATTTTATGCCTACAATTAATATGGCCTTTGGAAGTTTAAACAAATTTTGAAGATTCAAAAAATAATAATTTAAAAGACGAATTAATATGAACAAAGGGCAAAATAATAAATTAATTAATTTATTAATAATTTTTTAAATATCGTGTAAAATAAAAAATGTTCATCTAATATGAAACGGATTAATTATGCGGATTTTGATTTAAAGTAGATGAACAATGAATATGCAATGATGCAATGTTTGATTTGAGGTATACAAACAATCAATCTCCCACATAAAGACAATATATAATATAATATTTAATCAGTTGAATTAAGGGGTTGTTTAATATGATTTGGAGATAAAATATTCATGTGTTAAATTTTGCATAACTTATACTATATTTTTAGTGACTACGCATAAAATTCGACAGCACATACCATGTTTAGTTAGCAAAAAAAAACAATCCCACATAACTAAAGTATATTTAAATTACAAGAAAATATATATTATTTTATAAATATAAAAAGCGTACGTAACTAATTTCAACATTACTATTATATGTAGGGCTGCTTATTAGATGGATCAAGCGGATAATTTTACTTAATGGTTTGGTCTATCAGATATCGGTTTTTAATTTACTAATTTGCTTGTCAACCTATAAGATATTAGTTAGATTAGAACTTATCGAGTAGTTATCGGACGGTGTATCAAACAACCTCTACCCTTTTTGCTCCATAAATGTACCTTAAAAAATGACTTATTTTCACTATTTTAAATGCAATTAAATTATAAAATTCTTCTATATTACAAAAAAATATATAGATTATTAGTAATGTAATAGTTAATAACGGAAAAGTAAATAGGATTCAAATTTTTGGCTTTAAGGTTTTAGGACTAACAATATATAATTTATATATTATGGAAAAATATTAAATGATGCTGATATACCTAAGTTAAAATTGTATGTGTGGTAATTTTAACGGATTAACAATTTATCCGATAAGGCAATTAAATAATCCACCCCCACACCAATAAGTTGTTAATTATAAAATTCTAATCCATTCAGCAATTTCTTATTCGATAATCCAATACCAATAATCCACACGGTTAGGTTTTGAACCCCCTAATTTTATGCACAAGTACACAACTCTAAACAACAACCAAACAACCCCTAAAATAATAAATTCATGAAAAATGTTTTGTTCTTTTCTAGCTCCAACAGTGAAATTATACTAAATTTGTGGATGTATAATGGTTTAATATAAATCACCATATAAAAAGTATATTACTAGTCAATGTAGACTCATACAAGGATATTGAGTAGATATATAGTTGATGTATCAAACTCGATACTTCAAAAGAATGGAATCGAAGACTATGTGCGGCTGCAAGTGTGCATGAAGACAATATAAAATAACTGAGCAAACATTATTTGAAACAAACAGTTCACCATTCATAGATCAGAAAAATAATTTCCCAGCACGTCTAAAAACAAGCAAAAATAGAAAAGATAAACAAAACAGTTCCAAAGGTAGATATATTCCCAAATGTGTCACTACTTAAAAAGTTCTTAAGCTTTGCAAGCTCCTGTCTCACCACACCAGCCCTCTACAATGTCCAACACAAACGAATCAGATCGATACATAACCATCACAACGGTAAAAAGATTATGCAATCACACCTTGATCTTTGCCAACATGAGCTTAAACCTGTCAAAATCGTTGAGTGAGACCATCCTCTTCTGCATGATCAACTTCCTTTCTCAGGAACTGGACTCTCCTACTTGGTCTTCACATCTGTGAGGACATAAAGCAAATGAGAGTTAGTCAAGTTCTTACGTAACCCTGTCGTTAGCCAAATGACTCAAATTTACAATTTTTTGGCTGATGAAAACCATTTTTCCTAATCAAAAATTCAAATTTGAATACTGCAATTCAGCCAACATACACATATCTTGATCTAGCTCGACCACTGTTTCCAGTGATATGTATTTTCTGAGGGGACTAATTAACATATAGTCTAGTCACTTTAGTATTTAGTATTGTAACTCTAGTGTCACGACCCGATTTCTCAAGTCATGATGACACCTACTATAATCCACCAGTAGGTAAGCCAACCCGTAACCCGGAACAACAAGTAATGGGTCTGAGGGTAGAAACTAAACAAGCGTAGGCAAATAACAATATAAACAGGCGGAAGCAAACCAAAAACATATATACAAATAAAGATCCCTCCCAGAACCTGGAAGTCACTAGTACAGAGCTACTAACAAAATGAGTACAAGTCCCAAAAGTGGACAACAGAGACTGGACTGTCTCAAAAGGTAAAAGACAAGTCTATATATACAGATGGAGACTGAAATAGTACAAAACGTCGTGTGCTCACTCCCGTCTCCGGATCAGTCTGCTCCAAGCTCGATCAACGCTGGCTACTAGTGCCCGGACCTGCATCACGAAATAGATGCAGAGCGTAGCATGAGTACCAAAACAACCGGTACCCAGTAGGCAGCATAGGCCGACTGAACTTGAAAAGTAAAGGCAATATGAAAAGAAGGAATAACACAAACCGAAGTCAAGAACTAAAATCTAACTAACAATGGAATGCACACGAGTGTACAAAGAACTAACTAAAGTAATCTACAAGCTAACTACACTTAACTGGACCCCCATAAGCGCAGAAGGTACACTCGTGCGCAAGTTAAATAAAAACCCGAACGGACCCCCATAAGCCCGACGAGTACACAGAATAACTATAACTAAAGAGAATTGCATAAAAGAACCCATGAACGAAGAACATCGAACCAGAACCTCAACCCTAATTAGTAGAATCTGACAGTACGGAGGCCGGACCTCGAACCGGATGCTCACCAAAAGTACCTAAGTAACCAATCACAAGTAACAAGTATAAGAGGTCAGAACTCTAACCGGATGCTCTATATAGGTATCTGAGCAATAGAGGCCGGACCTTAAACCGGATGCTCTATATAAGTATCTGAGCAATAGAGGCCGGAACTCTAAACCGATGCTCTATATAAGTAACTGGGCAATAGAGGCCGGAACTCTAACCAGATGCTCTATAAAGGTGCCAATGTAACT